>NC_057804.1:394665209-394830872 GCF_018294505.1 Triticum aestivum | reverse complement strand
GAGAGAGAGAGAGAGAGAGAGAGAGACCTGGGTCCTAGGGCTTTGAATGGGGTTTGACGTGAGGAGGAGCAAAAGGGGGCCCGGAAAGAGGGCGGCGCTGGCCTGGGACACGGAAGCGGGGGCGGAGGAAAGGAGGAGACGGGAGGCTCCCTCGTATTTATAGGGGAGGCGGGTGATAATGACGGGCGAGACGGTCGCGCACTTCTCCTCTCGTCTGGTCTTCTTCTTCAACCAAAGTGCGGTGGGGACTACGGAATTGGAATTGGAATGGAAGGAGAGGATGGGCGGTGGGGCAGCGCTGTGCTCTGCTGTTTTGTCCCTACTGCCTTTTGTTCGCGACTTCCAGCACTGCTCTCCGCGCGGCGGTTTCCGTTTTAATATTTGAAAATCAGAGTTGGCAGCGTCGATGGTGGAATGGATATGCATCGAAATTTCAGAAACGTAATGGGATTCAAGAATGGGAGCGAGCCCCGTCCACGTGTCTTTTCTCAGTCGACAGGAGAGGAAAAACAGTTGGTCGTAAAAAAAAAGGAATGAAAACAGCCTACGTACCTTATAGCTTAAGAAATGAGGTAAAACATGCTCGAACACCATTGGAAAAAATATATCTATTCATAATTGTTACGTGTGCCATTTTGAATTTGTATGTTAGCCTCCACCGAAAACAGGTAATTAAAAATAATTTGTACGATAGCCACTGAAAATTCTAATTCTTTTTTAATGTCTTAATTGTAGCAACATTCACTGGAGTTGGTAACATCGAGATAACGTCAATCATGTAGTATAAGATTGGAGTTAGATCATAACCATACTCGAACTTCTTAGAATTGTAAGTTGCACAGTAAATTACCTCGAGGAAAATATCCATGTTTAAGCATGAAAATTACCATATGTGCCATTTTAGATCTATATGTAACCGATCCTTCGAGACAAATGGGTAACACATCACTTGACTGGCCAAAAGACATCACTACCACTGAAATCCCCTCCTCTGGTGTTCTTGATGATTTTGAATTTTCTTATATCACTGAAGTGGCTAGAATAGAGTAAATAAGACAGAGACGATTACAAGTGTGTAGAAGAAGACCTTCATGCTATTCTACTAACTAGTAGGGTAGAAGCGTGGCGTGGTGGCCGTGCATTGGTACACCTTGCAAATTATTGACTAAAATGCACCGATGATTTTCATCTATACAATTTTTTGTCACATTAGTCAGAACTCCATGGTCATCTTTGATGACAATCTTCAGCCATTGTTGTGATGTTGCACGTGAAACCGCCACATACAATTCTCCATGTGAGAAAATGAGCTTGATGATGTATACACACAATTCTGAAAGTGTTTGCTCTTGGCTCTTGCTAATCGTCATACTGACCACTTTGTGCATTGTGCATTCAAAATATTTCGGGGAATACATACACGTTTTTTTCAATAACTTTTCCTCTAGGAACTCTTTCGTCAAGCCTGATGATAATAATCGTGTTCCATTGCACAACTCCAAAGACCGATTCATATTCCTCAAAAGCATAACGGTACACCAATCTTTCAAGCAATTTCATGTTGTGGAAATTATTGATAACTACAGGGTGCAAAATTTTGTAGGAAATAACAAATCAACACAACATGGCTAGTGTTTTCTGAAATAGTATCGCAGCTAGGAAAATCCTTTGAACAACAGGAACTCGTTTGTAAACAACATCACTAATATCATTTCAACTCCGACAACTATCCATGCTTTGGTATTTTGTAGTAATATCCAGTGTATATGTATATTATCGGGTTTCAATATTGGAAATCAAACTCAATGCATCTCAATAATGTCAAATGCAACCAAGAGAAGGGTAAAAAAAGACTAGACAACAAAGAATATTTCTTCTTTCTTTTGTTTAGAATGCTAGTGCCTTATGGGGCCTAATCACTTTTGTCATACATCACCTCTGAAGATTGCTTTGTTGTAGCGATCACGATCCCAATGGACCGAAGTCTCTGTGCTTAAGTGTCATCCCTGGATCGGTAATGCTGACACACACAGTACTTGAGAAATTATAGCAGAGTTCAGTCACACACTTATTACATCGAGGTCCTCATAAAGAGTATCTGATACATAAATAAAATGGTTGAAGGCCATCTAAACTAAGTAATTGCAGAAGCTTCGAAGGTAAATGAGTCCACAACTCCAACGGCATAGCTGAGTGCATGACAACGATCTATCACACCTTATTCATCGTCTGAGAAGTCTGCAACATGAGACGTTGCAGACGTGTAGATCAGCACATTGAATATGCTGGCATAGTTACACTGTAAAGCAATGAATGCAAGAAATTATATCTACATGCATATTTGGCTAGTGGAGGCTCTAAGTTTAATGTTTTGCATAAAGCTAGTTTTTCCCTACAACAAAAGGAATAAATTTTATTTACTACAAAGTTAAACCAATATTTGATAAGGTTTCTCCAACTCAAATCCCAACATTAAACAAGTATCATCATTAAACCCAATTCAGTTAATTAAAGAGTGATGAGATCAACAATAATATCCACTTCTAGATACTCAAGATGTCCATAACCGAGGACACGGCTAACCATGATTAGTTTATACACTCTGCAAGGTTGCGCACTTTTCCCCACAAAACTCGACCGCATCCATGATTGGAGGATCGAGACATGGTCTTTCTGAAGCATTAACTCTCTACTTTGGGTAGACCGGTACACCTACTTTCCCCTACATCTGCTAGTCCACCTCTTCAAGAGCTCATACAACTTACTCAACTATGGCAGAGTCCATAATGGCTTGTGGCTGCACGCGGAAGTTTCTAGGCATGAAATATCCTATGATCCCTTTGAGCCTGGGTGGCGAACCGAGGAAAAATCACACGGGTACTCCAGGATTTCCCAAACAGGCTAGCACTGGATTCTCTAGGTGCCCCAACCAATCCACCCAGATGTGTATTAAAGTTGCCACCTTAATGTTATCCAAGAATTAATATCTCTCATAACTTCCATGTGTATCACGAACCAATCCCCGTATACGTGCATGGCTAAGCAATAACTGAGCATAACGTATATTCCCGGGGTGATCGAAGATATTAGGCTCCTACCTCAAGTACTACAACCAAACCACATGTTCCCAATCCTACTCATGCAAATATTTGAGGGCCAAAACGAATGCATAGTAAAAACTGGGTATAGAAGAGTATGATCAAAGTGTAACTTGCCTTGCTGACGATCGGAAAACTCTAGAGATTCGTAGTAACAAGCTTCGCACTCCGGAAAATCTAGCATAGACAAACAATAGCATACATAAGCAACTAGGAAAATGATGCAAAGAGAAATCGAGAAAAGATTCAAATAGACTCGGAACAAGCAAATAACTAAACTAAACAGATAAAAAATTCTAACAACATTATTTTTGTGTGAATTAGATCTTAACAGTAGGTACAAGTGATTAGCTACGATTGCAAAAAGAATCAACTCAAACGGAGCTACGAAACTCAAGATACAAAGGAAACAAGACCGAATACTAATCTGAACTAAATTTAAATTTTAAATTGTCAAAATCATTTTCAAGTTGATTTACTGGAAAGAGGGGATCGTTACGAAGATTTAGGCGTTGGTTTCATCTAATTTAGATAAAAGAGCTAAAAATCACGCTAGTTTAAAAATCAGGGGCTAAATCACGATAAAAGTATTCACGGATAGGTCCCTGGGTGAAAATAAATAGAAAAAGAAAAAAAACTATCGAACGAACGTCCGCTAACAGATTCTAACGGGTGAACGCTCACTATATGACCGATCTAATAAAAATAAACCAGCTGATCTAACTAAACCGAACTATTAAAAAACTGAAAATAAAACCGGCAAATCGGGCGGTTTTTATACCGGTCTTCGTCGGCAGCTTCGCGGGGCGGCGACGCAGCGACTGGTGGCGAAAACGGGGTGGCGGGGTCGGTTATAAAGGCCCCGGGGTCGGATTCCTGACTTGGGCAGGGGGTCGCAGCGGCGGGGGCGGCTCGGACTCTGGCGGGAGTCCGGCGCGGGCACGGGGACAATGGCGGTTGGCGGCTGGGCCGGCCCAGTCGGCATGCGTGAATTTTTTTTAAAAATAGTGCCACCATGAAAAATTCTAATAAAATAAAATAAAAATCCTAGAAATTTTAGAAACAATTTTCACCATCCCTACCTAATATTTGGGACAATGTGAACATTTTTCTAGACTAAATGCAATTTTTAAAAATGCATGTTTTTCCTAATTTAACCGAATAAAATTGCAAATAAAATTCAAAAAAAAATAATTTGACTTCCAATTTTTTTCCAACATTTCCCCTCTGTTTTGAAGAAGTCCTTTTATCTTCTCTCATTATTTTTATTATTTGAAATAATTGGAAAGAATTTGTTGAAATCAAATTGATCCTCTTTTCAAATTTGAATAAATTCAAAAATAAAAATTTATGAAACCTCCAACTCTCTCCTTGGGTCCTTGAGTTGCTTAAGATTTCTTGGATCACAACAAAAAAACCCAGAATGCAATAAAATACGAAATGCATGTGAATGATCTATGTATAACATCCAAATTGAAAATTTGGGATGTTACATTTGTTTTAGAATAACAGTCTTGGCTTCTCCTCAAATGACTGTAATAGAAGAAATCTTATTCATCGGCAAGCCTGTTTGGAAGTTCATAGGTTGCCATATTATTATAAAGAAACCATATTTGAATATCATATATTAAGATTACTAATTCTGATAACATTATCAAGAGAAATTTCTTATAAAAGCGGGCAAATTAAGGTTTTCTCACCGATCTATAGCCACAAATGTTGTACTATGATGGGCGTTGTCAAGATACTCAAAACCATCAAGTTATTTTTGCCTCATGTGCTTTATAAGTTGGGAAATTTTGTTTTTGCCACTCTAGATTTTGCCAATTTTTCTTATGCCACTCTAGATTTTGACATTTCAGTTTTGCCACTCTTAGTTTTTGACAATTATCATAACTGTCATTCCAGTGGCAAAATCAAAAAATTTGGAGTGACAATTGTCAAAAGCTAAGAGTGGCAAAAATGAAATAAAATTATTTTTCTTTTTCCATGGAATGGCGATTGTGATAATTACCAAAGCTAAGAGTGACAAAAGTGAAATGTCAAAATCTAGAGTGGCATAAGAAAAATTGGCAAAATCTAGAGTGGCAAAAACAAAACTTTCCCAAGTTATGTAATTGTTTTCAGATTTCATCTCTTCTAAAAACTGGTCCAGTGCCATTTTAGGAATGCCATCTAATATATATGTGCAATGATTACTATGCAGAAATAATTTAAGATTATGTTAGTAAAAATGAGCATTGCTTCTGAAATTCTGTTTATACCTGACAAACCATAGAAATGTTTTGTGGCCCATATTCTTATCAGAGAAAAGAACCACATGATGTTACTTAAAGAGGCAAAGAACTCAAGACTCATCAGACATGTTGGCTAGAAACCCCAATTATATGCATGTGTGTTGTGAAAAGTTAAGTGCTTGTGCAAATGAATGTTGTATGTTGACGGATCGTATTTGTATGTACATATCATTTGCAGGTCTGATAACAAAATAGAAACAATATGTAGCCAAGAAAATAGTAATGGGGGAAAGCGCCTCAGGCCCTGGAAGCATTGGAAGTGGTTACAGATAAGTAGCCGCCTCTGGCAATCTCAATATTGGTTTGTGTAAGTAAACCGCTTGCGGTGGGATTCAACGCAAGCGGTTTTACAAATTGCCTGCGTTATTCTGTGTATTAACGACACAAGATTTGAGGCGAATCTCACAATCGCCTCCCCCCATGTACAAAAACAGCCTACAAAGCCCGGTTCTATACTAGTTCAAGTTTGTAGAACATAAGTTGACAGAACAAGATCGACAAGGTTAGGGGTAACAATAAAATCAAGGGTTTTTTTATTTCTGTGCCCATGGTTCCTTAGCTGTACTCATTCATCCCCACTCTGTTAACTTTTGCTCACTTTTCCCCACTCCCTTTCCCAAAACCCTTAGAACAGGTTATAACGGACGTTGCCGTTAGGTTAATGCATTTGACCATTAACACTGATGAGTGGGGCCGCGTATATGTGGGCGCATGCAAGACCACGATCGTGCGCGGTCGTGGGGTAGCACGTGTCCATGGACATGCCCAAAACGTCCCATCATATAAAGAGGGGCATCCACCTCCATCGCCCCTACCATTTCCCCCCAAATCCCCTCCCTGTCGCATCGTCTTCCTCTCCCCCACCGGCGTCGTCTCGCTCTCCTCCACTGCCTTCATGGCAACATCTCGCTCTCCCACATCGCATCCTCTTCCTCACCTTCATCGCCTCCATATGTCAGATGGCCAACACTCACGGCGACGCCGACGTAGCGGCCGAAGATGTGGTGGATCTGCAAGGTCAGGGAACGTGACCGCGGATGTGGGCGGCGTCCACGGCGGAGCGAGGAAACTCGCAACCGCTGGGGATGTGGCGGGCTCCGCCTCATTGTTGCAGAAGGTGACATCGTCGAGCGGCGCAGTCCATCCCGATACCCCTGATGCGCCACCTGTCGTGGAGCAGCAGGTATTTGCACTTTCTTAGCTTGTAGAGGTAGTTGCTCCCTAGTTGCATTGGTTAGATTGTGATTCATACGGTAGTTCAGATGGTTAGAGTAGTTGGTTTGACGGATGGGCCGGGGTTTTTTGTATGGGTGTGGGGGGATGGGGGGTTTTTGGACTAGGGTTTGTTGGATAAATTTGTTTCAAAAATGCTAGATGTTGTGAACTACGATTTTAGGTGCTGCAATGATTGGGGTTTTTAGATTTATTTTTAGATTTGGATAAATTCGTTGCAAAAATGCTAGATGTTGTGAACAGATGCATACTTAGATTGGGGTTTTGAATGTCATATGCCCAAATGGAATCCATTGATTAAAAAGTTAGTTATATTTAGAATCACAATCCTACCGTATGAATCACGATATAAATTTGAATGTCATAACCAAAAGTAACCCTTGATTCATTAGTATATAAATTTGTCCACAATATGTAGTTATATTGGGTCTGTTGTTCAATTTGTGTGCATGACAATGGAAAATGCAAAACAATGATCATAGTATATTGGAGTATATTAGCCCTATGATCAATGTATCATGTGTGCATATCTAAATTTTCAATTGGCTTCCGTATTTACTAGTGATGGATGTAATTGTATGTTCAGGAGGATGATGGTTGGAGGGGTAGAAAGAGGAAGCTGGCCCAGTACGACCCGTATGATCCAGAGGAAAGTGATGATGAAGAATATGAGGTAAGCCTACTTGAAATTTAGATTGTTCATTTAGTTCCTTTGACATAGTGTATCGATGAATCTATAATGTATTAATGTAACTCATTCATGTTTGTAGTATGATTCTGGATAAGAAGTGTACAAGGGCAATGTCGCATCCTTCACAGCCAAGGAGGTGGTGAAGATCAAGGCCAAGGGAGTTGCTTCCTTCTACAACTGCAAGACCAAGAAGTGGCACTGCCCCTACTGCACCACCAAGCCAAAGCCAAGGGATGGCCGCTTCGATCACCTTCTGTCTCATGCGGAGGATGTAGCGATTCGTGGGGAGGACTACATGATTAGGGGGCAGCATGTCGCCCTCGCGAAGGCCCTGACTCCGGCATGATGTGATCGTTGATGTCATGATGTGAACTGAATCTTGAAGTTTATCTATTGGGTTACTTTTGGTTTGTTGAACTGAATCTCGTTGGTTATGGTTTGTTGAACTGAATTTAGTTTTCATGATTTTGGTTATGGTTGGCTATGTTGATGGTAATAATCTGGTTGCTATCTATACTTGTTTGTCCTTAAATTTGTTGGTTATGTTTGTCTGTTGGTTATGTTTAGATGTTGTGAACTATGATTTTAGGTGCTGCATTGATCACACATGTTGTGTAGGAAATCAAATGCATGCTCCAAATGAGATCATGTAAACCTTGGCAAACCTGGACAGTATTCAAGAAAATGCAAAAACAAGTAAAACCTTGGCAAATCATCTATGTTTGTGTAGGAGATCATGTGTGCAAAATTAGAAGTGATTTAGATGCTCCTTGGCAAACAAGTAATAAATTCGAATTTGAGAAATGTGCTCCAAATGAGCTCCTAGGCTAGGGTAAACAACCCATTTGTAATCAAATTTTTTTGGACCTACTCCACATGAGCCAAATGTTTTTTTATTAACACATATTCACTTTCCATAGTGTAGATTCAAAGTCTCACTATTTTTTGAATTAATCTTCATATTTTTACGTTTTCTTTTGAAAACATATGCTTTAATATAAAAACTATTAAAAACACGTTTGAAATATGAAAATGGAAAACTAACTTCAGATCCTTCTTATTCACTTTGAAATAAAGCTTTGGTGATTTTTTACTTTTTTTAAAAAAAAATTCAAAAACAGAAGGTAACCCTACCTCCTCTCCTTGAACTCTATGAAATCATGTACATGATAGCTCATATGTGTGAATGTTTTCTCATGAAAATGACCATAGACCAAGTTTATGATTTTTGGTTGGTAACATGTCACATAAGACAACATTGTGCGCGGGTTTTATATTTTTTTGATTTTTAACAAATTAATGGTGCTCATTTGACCTCGATTGTGCCAGCTAGGGTTTTTCATGAAAATGATCATAGACCAAGTTTAGTATTTTTCCTCGTTAGTATGAATGGCGAAGGTTTCATATTTTTTTGATTTTTTTTAAATTAGTTATGCTCAGTCAAAGCCTTCGAAACCCCGTTGACCAGCTCAAAACCCCTCTAAACCCCACGGGGTTTTGCCTAACCCTAGCTCCCAACGCCAGCCGTCCGATCACACCCTCGTGCCAAGCGACAACCCTCAGATCTGGTCTTCTAGAAGGAATTAGGTGGGCTGGCTGCGTGCAAGCTCCGCGCCGTTGGATCACAAGGACGGCTCCGCATCGTTGGATCATGGGGCAATCCGCGAGAAGCGATACTATTGGTTGTGCTCGGCTGCTCGCCCACCACTGACTCCGCAAAAAAAAAACGTTATTATTGGGCCCAAAAGGAAACCAAGCTCTGGTTGGGCCATTGAATTGTGTCATTTTTTTGCATCGTTTGCTTTGTTTTTTGTGAACGTGTTGGCTCTGTATTTTTGCATCGTTTGTAATCAATTGACATTGCGTAGCAAAATTTAGTTCTTTTTGTTCTATACAAATGCAAAATGACCAAATTTTTAAGGGCCAAATTTATTTTTATCATGCAAAATGGCCACAAACTATTCAAAAATTGTCTCTTTTTGTTCATATAATATATATGACCATGGATTCCCACGTGTGCGATTAGCTTCTTTTTCTTCTTCTTTTTCAAACCACCGTTTCCCACACGTGTACACTCCCGATGCTGCGGTGGGTTTGAAAACGGGCTACTTCACATTTGACCCCGTTATTGCCACGACCAAATAACACATAGCACTACGGCTATTGAAGCCACCCTCTGCCTCTGCCATCCCTCATCCATCTCCCATCCTCTCTGTCATTTGCCCTTCTTGCTCTTCGACCACTTCTCCTTCTTCTAGCACACCCTCAGCCATGCAGTACACCGGACCAACCTACCACCTCCCACCCACTGTACCGGAGAGGCTCTACCCTCCTGGCGTGTATGTTGAGCGCACACTACGTGTGTAGGCGATATCAAGGTGGAGGACCGCAAGGAACTTCACCGAGTTCTTCCTCGCGTCCGGCTACCACCACCTCCCGCGGGGATCTCCAAGGATGTTCCGTGTCGAGGAGGTCATCCAAAATGTGGTGGTGGTTGCTCTCCTTGCCCACTTCACCAACACATTCGACGCTTTCTACCTCCTCGGTCGGGTGTTTTGGTGTGGCTGCAAGTTCATCGCTTTCACCACCCACAACATGTTCACAGAGTACACCAACATCTTCCCCACTGCGTCGCGCATGCACACTCTTCCGTACCCCATCGACAATGCCCCGGAGGAGCAGTGAAGGGCGCCCGGAGGAGGAGCGAGGTGGAGAAGGCGGCATATAAGGTTCTAAACCCTCTATCTGTTTTTTGAGTCTATGTTATGTTAAGTTGTAATTGAACTATGTTGGAGATGCTATGGGCTTGTTGGCCCTTTTATCAAGTTCTATTATTAAGTTTTCTATCTATTCTATTATGAAATTCTTCCTAGTTTCAACTATGTGCTCATACTATGGGCTTGTTGGCCCTATCTACATGTTTGTTGATTGTTTTCTTAGAGAGCTCGCTTTGTCAGTAACCACCCAGTGCATGCAGCCACAATGAACCCTTCTTTTCTTATACAAGCCACAAATATGTAGCCACCTAGCTAGTGCATGCAGCCACAAGATATTTGTTCAATTTATTTGTCATAGCAAAACGAGTGCAGATGCGAGTGGATCAAAAAGGGCAACTGATCATAAAAAATGATGCTCTAAATCAAGGAGACAAGCGTGCAAGAAGAGAGGAACCAATGGCAGCGACCGTCGCTGCATCCATGGAGGCTGGCGTGCACGAAAGCGGCTCGGTCAGTGCATCATGGCAGAATGCATCAGCGCATGCAAGCTCGGCCGGCGCATGTAGGCTCGGTCGGCGCATCGTGGTGGTGCACATCAACGCATGCAGGCAGGCTTGTTGGGTGCATGCATAGCAAGCTTCTATCGTGGCGACGCGCAGGCGTTTAATGCAAGAGACGGCCCAACGAAACCATGGCCAATGGTCGAACATCGACACCGCCCAACGCGGCCCCACTCGTCAGAGTTAACGGTCAAATCACTGACCTGACGGCGACATCCATTGTGACCCCTTCTGAGGGTTTCGGGCAAGGGGGTGGGAAAAACTGAGCAAAAGTTAAGAGCATGGGGATGAATGAGTAGAGGTAAGGAACCAGGGGCATAGATGTAAAAAACCCTAAAAATCAAATGGCAGAAGAATCATCATGATTGGAAGAATGAAATCATAATGTTGTCCGTGACCAAAAAATTGAATGGAAGGAGGAACATGCCCAAGATGGCATATGAAAATAATTGCATCGCTAAAAGAGTGCATGAATTTGTGATGGGAAGAAGGATGGCGTGAACTTACGGTAGGACAAAACAGGAGGAAGTGATCAATTGAGACCAGGGAGATGAAGAAGATTGAGATAATTGAACGGACGTAAAACCTATTGAGACAACACGGCCAAAATATTGAATGGAAGAACACAGATGATGCGAAAGAGAAGTGCACCGATGAAGAAGAAGATAAATGATAACAATGGATGAAAATGATGGAAAAGAAGAACTGGTCTAAGAATGAAGAAGGAATTGAACATGACAGGAAGATGCAGCCTACGTATAGGAACATGGATGTAGAAGAAAGGTTGGACGAAGTATTAGTATAAAATAAACATGTACATTGTGTCATATTGATATGGTTTAGAATTTTCATCTCATTCTCAAACAAATTTCCCTAAAACAAGTTTCTGAACCATGATGCAGATCAACGGTGCCCGTGCAAATTTTCCAATATCATGGCACAATCAAACTATGTCTATTACACACATATATGTTTTTGACCCAAACGTAAGTGGTTGGAATGTACATCAAATCTTCTAACCAAGAGTACTAGACTGACCCATCTAACAATTACTAGCCCCCTCCAATTTGGGTAGAGTTGTCATTTTGATCATCAGGGTGGTACCTAAAATGTAAATATGACTATTATTTCTTAATGAAAAAGCGTATTGTAAAAGTAGTTTTAGTGTTTGATTTTCATGCATCCAGTTAAGATACTTCCGCACCTATTGGTGTTTATAGTTTCAGAAGGGTCCCGAAATCATCACCAAACACATATATTCTTGAACTAGTGTGGAGTACTAACGTATAATTACTAACTAAAAGTGGAGCGATGTATTTTGATAGTTTAACATTATTTGAGTGAATTTTATTTTTTTATTCCATGTTTTGGTAGTTTATCACTAATTACCCCACATTTAGTTTTTTATATGAATTACACTATTTGCTCAAAAATTACTATCTTTTCCCTTTAAAATTACAAAAGTGATATGCTAGGTAGATTCCATTCATCATGAATGCTTTGCATGTCCTATTATGGTTTCCATCCTTTTGTTATTGTCTGGTCCAAATTGGTAGCCTCATTGTACTAGATCCACACCACACAACGGGTAATCTAAGGGACATGCTTCAACATGCTTGAGCTTGCTCTCGAAAATTGCAAATAATAAATGAACATCACTACATAGAGGCGCCACATTGATGCTTCACATACGGTGGCTCATTCTCACCTGTCACTTGCATGGAACAATGACACATAGGCATCACATTAACAAAAGATATGCTCAAATTCGAGGTTAATTTTTTATCTCCCAAACCATTAACCCAGTTGAGGATCATCTTTCACTGTTATCTTTCTCGTGGCAGGGTCTTCGAAACTAGATCCCATGTTGACAGGTTTCGACAACTTCTTTTTTGACGGTACTAGCCAGATTATTGTTAAATACTTGCCATGTTATTAGCCACTTAGTTGTCAGATCATATTAACTTAGTTGCCAGATTATTGAATGTTGGTATGTGTGACTAAACGACTTGCTTCATGGTACTTGTGTAGGTTCATACATCTTCTTACTTATTGTTAACACCTAAATACTTTCTATGTAACTCTACATAACACTGCAACGTTTAAAAATATACAAAATTGCTGTCGAGTAACTACACACAATCTTTGTCGGAATTGTTCCCTATTTTAGATGACAACTATGGTGACATAATCTAGCAACAGGTGAAGAATAAAAATATTCAACAAGACATGTCAACATGAGATCTTGTTTTGAAGCCCACGTCGGGGCAGACCCGTTGTTGAAGACGGACCACTACTCCGATTAATGGGTTGTGAGATAAATCATTTTAAATATTCAAATATAATGATGTCAAAATGATGTGTAAGATTGCTGTATGCATACATGTGCTCTCTCTATATGGGCAAAATTCGATTGATGCCACATTGAGGGAGGGCGTGCACAAGAATGCAAATTAGATTTGTTTTTTCTAAATACGAATTTATTACTACTAGTGTTGCTTCCCAGCCCATGTGAATCATCACATTAAACGTGTAGACTAGAAATTGCTTGCCGTTCTCACCATCATTTGCATACGCAAGGCCACGACATGCCCACAAAACCCCAACATAAAGTGGAAGCCAGGAACCGGGGAGCATGTTGGGCTACCGCCAGAGGGAGGAGGTTGTCGTGGAGTAGAATCTGACAGCAAGAGAGGTAAGGAAACATGTCTTGATCTAACGAGACACAGGTGGGTGACACAAGATCGTACACAGATTCAGGCCCTTTGTACGCGGTTGAGGTAAAAACTCTAGTCATGTCTTTGTGGAAGTTGTTCTTCCATAAGATATGAAATTACAATGGTTGCAGACCCTTAGCTCAGAACCCGAGCAAGCTTATACAGAGTTTGTCATGCACCAAGGTCGACCATAAGTGCTAAAACGGCATATTGAATACCTGCAGTTCCATACCCATTATGTGTGAAAATGAACACCTTAAACAGCTAGGAAAGTGGCATGTAATGCTTGACATTTATTACGTAGTGAAACCCCATGCATAAATCCTCTCTAAATGCTCTTGGCCATTGGATTACTATGAAATATGATAGATTACATCCTGATTGAAAAAGCTCTCGTCTGATGGGCAAACCGATTAATGAAGATCCCCCAGCTGGTACCCACTCGGACTGGGCCGCCAACACCTATTGTTGGTGTTTAGCTAGTGCTTTGCATTCATGGGGCTAGGCCTGCATGAGCTCTTAGTTGGGCCTTATGTTGTCATGGGCCTACCCGGTGAGGGATTCCCTCGTCAGAGGTCGCACTAGCAAGAGCATCTAAGCAAGGAGGGAGCCATCGAGTTAGGGAGGTGCTACTTCTTCAGCTTGCATTGGTTTTTCCCATGAAGAGGAAAGGGTGATGCAGCAAAGTAGAGATAAGTATTTCCCTTAGTTTGAGAACCAAGGTATCAATCCAGTAGGAGGTACACACAAGTCTCCAGTCTATGTACCTGCACAAACAATCAAACACTTGCACCCAATGCGATAAAGGGGTTGTTAATCCCTTCAGGTCACTTACAAGGATGAGATCTGATAGAGATATGTACAAAAGATTACTAAAACGTAAAACAAAGTAAAAACAAATAAATTGCAGCAAGGTAGTTTTGGGTTTTTGGGTTTATAGATCTGAAAATATATGATGGAAAATAGACCCGGGGCCATAGATTTCACTAGAGGCTTCTCTCTTGAAAGAAAATAATACAGTGGGTGAACAAATTACTGTTGAGTAATTGATAGAAAAGCGCAAAGTTATGATGATATCCAAGGCAACGATTATGAATATAGGCATCACGTCTGTGTCAAGTAGACCGACTCCTGCCTGCGTCTACTACTACTACTCCACACATCGACCGCTATCCAGCATGCATCTAGAGTATTAAGTTCATAAAAAACGAAGGAACGCCTTAAGTAAGATGACATGATGTAGAGGGATAAACTCAAGCAATATGATGAAAACCCCATCTTTTTACCCTTGATGGCAACAATACAATACGTGCCTCGCTACACCTACTTTGTCACAGGGTGAGTACACTGCAAGATTGAACCCAAAACTAAGCACCTCTCCCATTGCAAGAAGAACCAATCTAGTTAGTGATACGTCTCCAACGTATCTATAATTTTTGATTGTTCCATGCTATTATATTATCTGTTTTGGATGTTTTGTATGCATTAATATGCTATTTTATATTATTTTTGGGACCAACCTATTAACCTAGAGCCCAGTGCGAGTTTCTGTTTTTTCCTTGGTTTTGAGTTTCACAGAAAAGGAATATCAAACGGAGTCCAAACGGAATAAAACTTTTGCGATGATTTTTCTTGGACCAGAAGACACCTATGAGGCTTGGAGATGAAGCCAGAAGACCCACGAGGCCACGACAAGCCATAGGGGCGCGCCCCCTGGCTTGTGCCCCCCTCGGGAGTCCACCGACCTCCTTCCTTGGCCTATAAATTCATATATATTCCCAAACCCTCAGAACAAGCCACGAAAATACTTTTCCACCGCCGCAACCTTCTGTTCCTGTGAGATCCCATCATGGGTCCTTTTCCAGCGATCTGCCGGAGGGGGATTTGATCACGGAGGGCATCTACGTCAACCCTATTGCCCTTTCGATGACGCGTGAGTAGTTTACCTCAGACCTATGGAGAGCAGGCGGAGAAGTTCCCCAACCCATCCAGGGGGGAACGAGTATGCTTTGTTCCCTACTTGTTGAGAGGCGTCGGATTTCCAATCCATCTGTTCCTCCGAGGGCTCCTGGAGCACTATGGCCTCCAACTGCACAACTTATTCCCGCCTCTATCCTGCACATTGCGGGCTACGTTGCTCTTTGCGAGCTATTTCTGGGTTGTGAGGACCATTTCAAGTTATGGAAGAAGTTGTTTTGCCTCTTCCCTCATAATCAAGAGGGATCAATATTCCAAGTGGGTGGAGCCGAGATATGGCACATCGCCGGGCCCGGATACCTATCCAGCATGACGAAGAAGGCATCTGAAGAATGCCCTTCCGAATGGTTCTATGTTGAGGACGTCTCCCTTCCTGACCCAGTCCAAAGGGGTCTTCTCGAATTTTCAAGTGCTCCATTGAAGAAGCGCCTCAGCTGGCATCCCCAGATCCTTAGGGAGGAAGATAGCATGGAAGTCCACCAATTGATGAGCAAGATAAAGACGCTTCCTCAATTCAGATTGTCAATAGTCGAGGTTATGGTGATATCCATAATGCGAGGGGTTCAGCCACTCCAATACCGAGGGCACCCTATGTGGCACTTCAATGGAGAAGACGATGCCACCCGCTACGGTCGGAAGGGTCCGGACACTTCCACTGCTTTGGCAAAAATACTGTCCAGATTATACAAAGGGGAGGAAGAGGAGTTCATCCGCATTAAGCCCAGAGATGGGTTTTCCATGTACAACCCTCCCAGCTGGGTGAGCTTCCATCCCACTACTCTACTCCATTTACTCCCTGAGCCCTTTTTCATAAATATTAATCCGTCCATTTATAACAGGAATGGTGGAAAATCACCAGGGAGATCCACAACCCTGCACCACAGCCAGAGGACCACAACCGGGACCTTGACCCCGGATTCAAAGAGGATCCGGATATATTCGTGGAGCTCGGAGAAGGGGTGTTTTACCAGGCGAGCTGTGATGGCACCGAAGTGGCCATCATTGCTGACTATCTCAGCCTTCTCCCTGCGTTGCATGTAAGTAATAAGGAGACTTGTCCTTTGAGAGAATTTCCTCTTTCCGCCTTACCCACCGCACTATATTATGCTCAAAAGGGGAGGTGATCGGCGCACCACACTGCACCTGAGGCAATGCGCAAGAAGGCGGCGCCTACGATGGACAGGCCTTCGAAAAGGAAGGCAAATAGAGATATGGCCGAGCCTTCATTGAAGAGGTATGGTTTTAAATATGCTCCGTGGTTGTCATCTTAAAGTATGACACTATCCGTTGTGTCTTATCAGGAAAAACATTCGCCGGACTGTGTCCGGGGATCCTGCCGTCCATGCCTCTACTAGCCGGATTCCAGACCCTGTCTCGAGGACTGAGGCTAACATGGAAGTGACACCGGATTGTCCTTCTGTGGAGGATTCAGATAAAGTATCCGCCACAAACTCCAAAGTGGAAAGCGCCATGAATCATCGGCGCCGGCGGGCCGCTCTTCGCGACCCTGGTTTTTCAGAAGAAGCTTTCAATGCCTTCAACTCGGGTGATGCATACATCCGAGCTGCCCAAGATGGGCTTTCTAGAGCCACATATCAGTATTTGAAAGATATGCGGGTAAGTTCATACTTGCACAATTCTGATAATTATATACCGGTAGCCCCCGAGACTTGAAGCAGTTTAAGCAACTGATTTAAGGATCTCCATATACCCAGGTGCTCAAAGAGAAGAACAACATGTTGTCTCAAGAGCTGGAGAAGTGTCAAGCCCAACTAACTGCTACTACCACCGAATTGGAGAAATCCAAGAAGGCAGCATCTGGTAATGTTCCCCTCTATCGAGAAAACATGATTATATACCAGGAGTATTAATACAGGTGCAAATCTTATGGCAGAGTCATCCGATTGTCTGGAAGAGGCACCGGAAGTCGCACGAGCGGGAGGTCCAGGAGCTCAAAGGCAACTGGCCGCGGGCGAACGTATACTGACACAGGTCAGGGTGGATAAGAACAAACTCCAAGATGCCAACACCGAGTTGGGCATGGAACTAAAAGACGTGCGGGCCCAGCTGGCTGACTCCGTGAAGGAGAATAGGAGGCTGCGAGGCGGCATATTTAGTATGTGTTCGGACTTACCTTTACATAGTTCGACAAGGAAAAGAACTGATAGTAATTATGTCTGTAGGTATATTGACGGGCCGTCGCGAAGAGGAGGTGTTCGGATCGTTAAACAATCTGCTACAAGAGCTGTCGCAAATGCACGAGCATGTTCGGCAGGCAATGCAAAGTATTGCCAAGGCCTTATGGCCATCCGACTCCCCTCCAGGAAGTATGGAGGGGCTTGTACAACTATTCAAGGGAGCACGGCGGCGCTTCCGATTATGGAAGATATCGGCCTGCCGGGAAGGTGCGCGAGAGGCCTTGGCAATGGTGAAAACTCGGTATACCAAGATCGACCGGAATCACATGGCCCGGGTTGGACCTGTAGGGTCAAATGGAGAATAAATTCCTGTTAGTTTGGTATATGACCAGGTACAAGTAGCCACCAAGTATTCCTAACAGGATTGTAGGCTAGATAGCCTGTTGGATGGCATAGAGGAAGAAGTTTTTGAGTCCAAGTGACTATGTACCTCAATTGACAAATTTGTCCCTAGACGGATTGTAAAATGATTGTCAAGGCAGGCCTTTTCGCTTCAGCCTCTGGACCCGAAGGTGTGGAGTGTTTCTGAATACCCGCTCGGTAAGATATACCAGGGTACGCATGGAAACCAGGCCTAGGGGTCATAGTTGCTTGAACAGACAAGTATCTGTCTAGCTATGTTATATTACATTTTTGATCGTAAGAAACATCTTCCAGAGAGAATAGTTCCGTCAAGGGTTCCTTTCCCTGGGTAAGCATGCGTTAATGTGCATGTCCGAACTATGTTTAAAAAACCCACAACATACATAACATCTGGGGGTTCATAATATGACAAGTAAAAAACATCTTTAGTCCGCTGACCGAATATTCCCTTAAGAACGGTAGCTTTCGGCTTCACCCAGTCTGAGGTACACATCCAGATGACCCGGCAGTAACAATCGCAGAGGTGCTCCCTTTTTTCCCTAGCCGAACTAACGGGAACGTAGGGCATAAGCACAGGAGCCAAGCAACCCAGCTTGGCCAAAAGTTAAGTCATATTGATGCATATAATGGCGAAGAAAAGGTATATACGCGGAAAAGACACATATGTGGTGAGCTTGATGCTCTGAAAATAATAATAATAACAAGCTTCTGTACGAGAAGCCCCCAAGTATAATTGACGTACATATTTTAGAATGTGTGCGTCGAAGTTGCACGGTTTAGCTGCACAAAAGCTTTACGGCTTAAAAGGGAAAAAATGTGAAAAGAGAGGAAAATAAATACTGGAAACAAAAAGGGGTAAAGGAGACGAACGAAGAGTCCGGCGCTAGGCATAGAATCTTTGGAGTCTGGCCGCGTTCCACGGGTTTGGCTCTAGGTGATTGTCTGACGCATCACGCAGGCGGTACGCTCCTCCGGTGAGTACTTCGTCAATGATGAAGGGACCCTCCCATTTGGGCTTGAGTTTGTCATTTTTCTTCTCCGGCAAGCGTAGAACGACTTCGCCAACATTATAAGTCTTGGCCCGTACTTCTCTGCTTTGATATCTGCGGGCCTGTTGTTGATAGAATGCGGAACGGGCTTTTGCGACATCGCGCTCCTCCTCCAGGGCATCTAAGCTGTCCTGCAGATCAAGCTCAGCCTCTCTCTCTTCATACATGCGCACTCGAGGTGAGCATGAATAATGTCGCAGGGCAACATGGCCTCTGCGCCGTACACCATGAAGAAAGGTGTATATCCGGTAGAACGATTGGGCGTGGTGCACAGCTCCCAGAGTACAGAGTCGAGCTCCTCCACCCAGTGCTTGCCTGATTCCTTCAAAGAACGCACTAATCTGGGTTTGATGTCGCTCATAATAAGACCATTGGCTCGTTCGACTTGACCATTGGTTTGTGGGTGATAGACGGAGGCGTAGTCGAGCTTGATGCCCAGTTTAGCACACCAGGCTTTCACCTCATCGGTTGTAAAATTGGAGCCATTGTCGGTGATGATGCTGTGTGGAACACCATAACGGTGCACAACAGCGGATATAATGTCTATCACTGACCCGACTTCGGCTGTTTTAACTGGTTTGGCCTCTATCCACTTAGTGAATTTATCCACCATGACCAACATTTTTTTTCTTATGGCTTCCTCCTTTAAGGGGTCCGACCATATCAAGCCCCCAGACCGCAAAAGGCTAGGTAATGGGGATTGTTTCTAGAGCGGTGGGTGGCATATGGCTTTGATTGGCGAAAAGCTGGCATCCGACGCAATGTTGGACAAGGTCCTATGCGTCTGCTCGGGCCGTTAGCCAGTAGAAACTTGTACGGAAGGACTTGCTTACCAGGGCCCGAGCCGCGGCGTGGTGACCGCCGAGACCGCATGAATTTCAGCCAAGAGCTGCCGCCCTTCTTCCTCGAAGATACATCTTTGAAGTACTCCGGTAGCGCTTTTCTTGTAGAGTTCTCCCTCATGAACCTTTTAGGCTTTAGAGCACCGCACAATGCAGCGTGCCTCATTCTGATCCTCAAGAAGCTCTCGCCTATTAAGGTAGACCAAGAAGGGTTCGGTCCATGGGGCGATGACTGCCATGATGAGATGGGCCGATGGTGTGATTTCGATGGCTGAGCCCCCAATGATGTCAGTGTGTTCGGAATCTGGGGTTGTATTCGGATCTGGATTGGTGTTGCTGCTCTCCCCTTGCTACACCACGAATGGCTTGAAAAGCCTTTCCAGAAAGATGTTAGGTGGGACGGGGTCGCGCTTGGCACCGATGCGAGCAAGGACGTCCGCCGCTTGATTACTTTCTCGAGCCATGTGGTGAAATTCGAGCCCCTCGAACCGAGCTGACATCTTTAGAATGGCGTTGCGGTAAGCCGCCATCTTGGATCCTTGGCATTGAAATCTCCATTTATTTTAGATATTGCGAGGTTTGAATCCCGCTTACTTCCAGGCGTTATATGCCCATGGAGACGGCCATCCGAAGACCATGCAATAAGGCCTCGTATTCGGCTACATAGTTGGAATCCGTGAATAATATTTGGAGGACGTACTGGACTGTGTCTCCAGTAGGGGATGTTAGGACAACGCCTGCCCCTAAGCTTGCCAACATTTTGGAGTCGTCGAAGTGCATGACCCAGTTGGAATATGTGTCGTACTCTTTATGGAGTTCGACCTCTATCCATTCAGTGATGAAGTCGGCCAATACTTGGGATTTAATGGCCCGGTGCGGTTTGTATGATATGTCGAATGGGAGGAGCTCGATAGCCCACTTGGCAATTCGTCCCGTAGCGTCGCGGTTGTTTATTATGTCATTGAGTGGTACTTCGGAGGCCACCATTATTGCGCACTCTTGAAAGTAGTGTCGTAGCTTCCGGGATGCCATGAAGACCGCGTATGCTATTTTTTTGGTAATGAGGGTACCGGGATTTGCATGGTGTGAGGACGGTAGATACATAGTATACCGGCTTCTGAAGCGGGGATGTGTGTCCGTCCTCCTCTCGTTCAACAACGAGCACCGCGCTTACGACTTGGTGTGTGGCCGATATGTATAATAACATGGGTTCGCTGAAGTTTGGCGCGGACAGGATTGGGTTGGTTGCTAGAAGAGCCTTTATTTCTTCAAGTCCGGTCGTTGCCGCGTCCGTCCAATCGAAGTGATCGGTGCATCGGAGAAGGCGATAGAGTGGCAAGGCCTTTTCTCCTAGTCTGGAGATAAAGTGGCTTAAAGTTGCCACACAGCCGGATAGTTTTTGGACTTGTTTAAGGTCTGTTGGCAAAGCCAACTGTGACAAAGCTCGGATTTCAACTGGGTTTGCCTCAATTCCTCTATTGGAAACGATGAAGCCCAGAAGTTTTCCAGCGGGAACGCCGAAAACACACTTTTCCGGATTGAGCTTTGATGTCTATGAAGGAAATATGCCCTAGAGGCAATAATAAAGTTATTATTTATTTCCTCATATCATGATAAATGTTTATTATTCATGCTAGAATTGTATTAATCGGAAACATGATACATGTGTGAATACATAGACAAACTTAATGTCACTAGTATGCCTCTACTTGACTAGCTCATTAATCAAAGATGGTTATGTTTCCTAACCATAGACATGAGTAGTCATTTGATTAACGGGATCACATCATTAGGAGAATGATGTGATTGACTTGACCCATTCCGTTAGCTTAGCACTTGATTGCTTAGTATGTTGCTATTGCTTTCTTCATAACTTATACAAGTTCCTACCACTACTAGGGAAAACCTTATACACAGAATGTTACCAGTAGCGTTGTACAAAATCAAACGCTACTGCTACTTAGTAGCAGCGCGCGTAAATAAACCGCGCTACTGCTATGACTTTACCAGTAGCGCGTACAAGCGAAAAGCGCTGCTGCTATGTTTGAACTGGGCGCACATGGCTAGCCCAACCTCGCAGTAGCGCGTATACTGGCCCAGCGCTACTGCTACTCTCCTTAGCTGTAGCGCGCTTACGTGTAAGGCGCTGCTGCTAAGGGAAATAAAATAAAGTGAAAAACAAGTAGAAAAGTAAATGAAAATGAAAGAAATAGAGAAAGGAGAAAGGAAAAAAATGTAAAGAAAAATAAAAGAAAAAAGGGAAAAAAGAAGAAAGGAATAGCAATAGCGGTTTTCAGGAAATGTGCTATAGCTAACTTCAGAAACGCGCTACCGTTACGTTTCACTTAAACAGCGGCCCCCCCGCCCCCTGGCCACCACACTTCTTCCCCAAATCCCTCGCCCTCGCCGCCGTCTCCCCAATTCGCCATCGCCCCACTTCGCCGCCGTCTCCTGCCGGCGTGGACGCCCGCAACCTCACCGTCTCCCCTCGAGGCCACCGTCATCCTCACCGCTGCTGCCCGAGGCCGCCCTCAGCCTTACCGCCGCCGCCCGAGGCCGCCCTCAACGTCACCGTCGGCGCCCTCCACCTCACCGCCGCCCGAGCCCACCCAGGACCGCCGCTACCCATGCACGAGCCCGCCCTCTTCGCCCCTGCCTTCGTCACTGAGCACCTCCCCGCCACCGTCTCTCCCCTCTCTGTAAGTCCCCCACCCCTCCCCCGACTCCTCTCTCTCTCTGCATTTTAGAGAAAAAATTAGTAGAGAAAAAGTTAGTTTATAGCAAAAAATTTAGTTTAGAGCAAAGGATGTTAAGTAGTAGATGTTAGAGCAAAAATTAGTTTAGAGCAAAAAATTTGGTTTACAACAAAAGTTAGTTAGGGCACTAGGGTTTAATTAGGGTAGATGCTGCTTGTATAGTATATAGTGATACTAGTAGATGTTAATTAGGTTAGGGCAATAGTGGTCCTAGTATATGTTAATTAGATGTTTTTCAGTTAGGGCACTAGAGTTTTGCTAGGTTAATTAGGTTAGTAGTGCTGCTAGTAGTAGTGGTACAGTAGGTTAATTAGGTGATGTTAAATGAATAACCTAAATGAATGAAATTAGTAGTTAACTGAAACTTTTTTCCTTTCATCATTACAGAGCACTAAAGTTAACTGAATTTTGTTCTATTAGTAGTTAAATGAATTTTCTTCTACACTTTGTTTTTGAATTAGCTTGTGAAATTTGGACATGTGGTTGCTCGTGTATATTTGGACATGTGTTGCGGTGTCGAAGGGGGATATTTGAACACTGTTAGCAGGGAATGGTGCTGAGTGGCCTATGTTTTGCCGGAATGTTGATTCATTTCTGTTCCGGCAAATTCCAGGTTCTCGATTTGTCCACTTTTTAGCAAAGGTCATGCCCAAATTTTCCGTGAATTTCGGCATGACTTGTGCTACAAACTAGGACATATCGAGTGCCCGGGATTCGCCGCACCAGGAAGGAGTCAACATTCTTGCAAAACAATAGGCCTTTTTTATGTCATTATTCATTTTGTTATGTCTAGAATTAATTGACTAGATTTAATCATAGGAAACATGGCTAGCAACGATGAAGGACAGGGTTCTGGTGATTGTGACAACGTCTACCGGGCGGCAGACGAAATTTTTAGCCTTACCGACGATCAACCGATGTTGTTGCTGGGCCCACCGGTGGCATCAGGGACTGAGACCGACACGTAGACTGGTGCTGAGACTAAGACCGGCGCTAAGACTCAGACCAGCATCGAGACCGGCGCTGAGACTGAGACCGGTGCTGCCTCGAGGAGCGGAGCCAGTGTAGAACCAAAAGCAAAGAGGCAACGGCTTACTAACAAACTCAGGACTACTAGACTGGTGGTCACGGAGGTGGACGACGGCATTTTTGAGCCAAAGGCGCCCGAGGAAGCGCGTCGATGCTACGGCAATCAAATAGGCTGCATCGTACGGACAACCGCCACCATCAACGATGAGAAACTACAGAAGATAGAAAATATGAGGAGCTCCCTCCTAAAGAAGTTTCACCAAATATTCTTCTTCCCAGGCCGGAATGAGAAGGATTATGAAGATCCAGACGAGGACCCGACAATGAAGAAGATAAACAAACACGCCATGACCAAGTTTAGCGACGCGTTGGCCGCCTGGAAAACTCGAGTGAAAGCAAGGATCATCGACAAGAAGGAACCCTAGTCCGAGATTGTAAAGGATAATCCAACAATCACGGAAGAGCAGTTTCAAATATTCAAGGAGGCTTGCGAGGCCGAAGCTGCCAAAAAAAGTCTAAGTACATGAAGGGGCTTCAAGAGAGGAACATTGGGAGCCACCACCTCGGAAGCCGTGGTTACGGCGGAAAGAGGTCCAAATGGGCCAAGGAGGACGCGGAAGCCGCGAGTCTGGGCATCCCAGACCCCTTGGTGGATTTCACTGTCCCGCAGGAGCGTGACGTCCTGAGGGCCCGGCACCGTTGGGACCCAGTGAAGAAGGTTTACGAGACAATACTGGTCATTGCGGAGTTCATGAGACTGCTGGTAATTTTAGTTTCTGATCAATTCGACTGCTCCCGCACCTGCTCCCGCACCAGCTCCCGCACCGACTCCTGCACCGGACGTGCTCGGTGGTGCCTCATCTTTGGCTGAGCTCGACGCCCTCACGGTATCTGTCACACCGGCCCCCTTCAATATAAATGTATAATCTCGCGTTTTCGTTGCCTTTCGGATGTCTCACGTCGCAGACTTTTCTTTACAGGCCAACGAAACCCCGTGCACCATATTGTACACCATCGGTGACCAGAAGGTGGACGTGGGGAAGGCGGCGATAATGGAGCCGAAGGAACCATTGTTCCACAGCCGGCCGATCCCCCCGAACGTCTTCAAGGTTTCCGTGGCTAGTGTCAAACCGGGGCACGAGAATTTGCCTCCTCTAATACTAGTGGGGGATGACGACGAGACCCCGCGGCGGCTTGGTGATTGTTGCAATGGGTGGGTCCTGTTGTGGCCAAAGAGTCTGCTTCGTCTGGAGGCGGCCGGGAGCACACCCACGAGCATGCAGCCTCAGCAAGGTATGAACATCAACACCCCACCTACCCAATTAGCATCGGGTGTCGGGTTGGGTGATAGCGTACGGGGTAAGGAGGAGGCTCCATTAGTCGCTGATGACGTCGCCATGGATGAGGATGAGGATGACGATGGCGCTGAACAGTATGTCTATACTAGCGCCTCCTCAGGGTTTGAGCGTCATGAGTCGGTGCCTGAATTACCGTCTCAACGTATTATGGACGACCTTCCGGTAGTAAAGAAGTCTAGGAAGAGAGCGAGGAAAGGCAAAAAAGCTGATTCTATGATCCAGCCGCCTCAACAGCCTCGGCTTCAGGACCGTATAGATATCCTCGATGCAGATAAATGGCATATCCCCGGTCAACCAATCCTTCCTGCAACAGCGCTACGGGCCAGATTCGGCGATCTAAGGAGACTTCATGATGATGTGCTGCGGGTAGAGAAATGCCTCATCGCCTTGAAAGATCCAGGATACCCACTCTACGTGGTTAACATTCCGCGGCAAATGTCATACGTCGACAGCTTCCCCGCGGATAAGTTCTTCCTCCAATTCGATTACATATTTGACATGTTTCACGTGAAGAAGCTGGATTTTACGTTTGTCTGCCTTTATGCCTTGCACATGAACTACATCATCGGGGTTGAGCAGATATCTCATATCTGTGTCGCTGACCCGTACTACATGCACGAGGGCTTATGGGGAGTCTACGCAAAGCACAGTGAATACGCGAGGGATTACATCGTCAGTTTCATGCTCGCCAATAAGAACAAGGAGGTGATTCTCATGCCTTATCATCCCGTGTAAGTCATCCGCGCTGCTATCCTTCCTTTGATTTCAATAATTCATTTACACGGTGGAGGCTAATTAATTTGAGGTGTACTTATTTTGCGCAGCGGCGGGCGCGCCGTCCTCATCATCCTCTACCCCGATTCTCCCACGCTCTTTACTTGGACTCGTTGAAGAACATTCACAAAAAGGATTACACCCACATCAAAGATGTTCTCGACAGTGCTAAGTTTCACTACCAAGCAAGGGGTGGAGAGGTTAGGGACAAGAAGAGAAGGGGCGGCAGGGTCGCCTTCAGCCATAAGACCGACTTCTGCTGCATCCAGCAACCGAACGATTCTCTTAATGATGGATTCTATGTCCTACACCACATGCTGGAGTACAGACGGGATCACCAGAACCTTCGCATGTCACCTAGATCTAGCGGTGCCCATATTCTGCAATGGGCAAAGGACATAGGAGATATTGAGGATCATCGACTTCGAGCTGAGTTCTATAACATCCAACACGAACTTGCCCAAATCATCATGAAGGAGGTCGTCGGAAAAATAGGGATGTTCTACGGAGAAGGACAAATGTCGCGGGAAGACGTCCGAACATGGATAGCCTCTCAGCGTCTCGACATGAAGCCTTTCACTAAGCTCGAGGACTATCTCCCTGACATGGATGGATGGCACGACATGGTGGAGTGATTGTCGATATATGACAATGTGTCCGTTTATTCCATACTTTCTGTATGACAAAACTTTGAGTTATGCATGGTGAAACTTTATTTGTGATGTAATTAAACCCTCCTCCTCCTCGACTAGCGAAAATCACTCTAGTTAGGGCATTTTTGGTACGATGAACTTTGTTATTTATGCTTATGATATGTTGTTTCTATTTTTGCCAAGTTTGTCTCTTTCTGTTGCTCAACTATATATGTTGCATATCATCGACTCATGTGACAATGCAGGTGCATAGATCATAGATGGCGAAGAAGTGCTATGCCAGGAGTATATATACAACAAGTGGCCAGAGTGTCAGGCCCAGGTGTACCGGTTTCCGGTTTCCGAGCGACATGCAGTAGTTAGTTTAGGTTCACGCTAATGCGAGAGAGGGATACGAACTCATGTACTCAAAGTGATAGCTCTTCTCGTGTATATCATTGTTTAGATGGATGACGATGTATTTGCAAGTAATCGAGACTTGTATCGCTATTTTCGAGATGATGACGAGAGACCACTTTGTGTTGGATGATGATTATGATGATGACATGATTTGATGAGACTAATTGTATGTATATGCTATGATTACATTTGTATGTGTATGATATGCTAAAGATTATTGTATAAAACCTATTCAAATACAAAACAAATACAAAACAAATATGCAGGGAAAAAAACTAATAAAACTAGTAGTAGCGAGGGGGGAAATTTAGCAGTAGCGCCGCCTTACCAGTAGCGCTTCCCCGTAAACAGCGCTGCAGATAATATCAGCAGCGCCCTTTTCTAAAGAGCGCTACAACTATTCATGTATAGTAGTAGCCTGGTACAACAAGCGCTACTGCTATACGTTAGCTGTAGCGCCTTATTAGTAGCGCCGGTCCCCGCGCTACTGAGAGGCCCAAAACCCGTGCTGCTGCTAGGCTTTTCCCTAGTAGTGTACAACTATGAGAATATGCAACTTCCGCTTATTGGAGGAACACTTTGTGTGCTACCAAACATCACAACGTAACTGGGTGATTATAAAGGAGCTCTACAGGTGTCTCCAAAGGTACATGTTGGGTTGGCGTATTTCGAGATTAGGTTTTGTCACTCCGATTGTCAGAGAGGTATCTCTGGGCCCTCTCAGTAATGCACATCACTATAAGCCTTGCAAGCAATGTAGCTAGTGAGTTAGTTACGGAATGATGCATTACGTAACGAGTAAAGAGACTTGCTGGTAACGAGATTGAACTTGGTGTTGGATATCGACGATCAAATCTCGGGCAAGTAACATACCGATGACAAAGGGAATAATGTATGTTGTTATGCGATTTGACCGATAAAGATCTTTATAGAATATGTAGGACCTCGAAATGGTCGAAGTTTGTTTTGATGTTCCGAAGTTTGTTTGGAGTCCTGGATGAGATTACAGACATGATGAGGAGTCTCGAAATGGTCGAGACATGACGATTGATATATTTGAAGCCTATATTTGGATATCGGAAGTGTTCCGGGCGAAATCAGGATTTTACCGGAGTACCGGGAGGTTACCGGACTCCCCGGGGGCTTAATGGACCTACATGGGCCTTAGTGGAGAAGAGGAGAGGAGGCAAGGGCTGGGCTGCGCGCCCCTCCCCCCTAGTCCGAATAGGACAAGGAGAGGGGGGCGGCGCTGATACGTCTCCAACGTATCTATAATTTTTGATTGCTCCATGCTACTTTATGTACTGTTTTGGACTATATTGGGCTTTATTTTCCACTTCTATATTACTTTTGGGACTAACCTATTAACCGGAAACCCAGCCTAGAATTGTTGTTTTTTTGCCTTTTTCAGTATTTCAAAGAAACAGAATATCAAACGGAGTCCAAACGGAATGAAACCTTCGGGATCATGATTTTCCAACCGAACGTGACCCATGAGACTTGGACCCTACTCGAAGCAGTGCTCGAGGAGGTCACGAGGGTGGAGGGCGCGCCCCCCTACCTCGTGGGCCCCTCGGAGCTCCACCGACATACTCCTTCCTCCTATATATACCTACGTACCGCCGAACGATCAGAACAGGAGCCAAAAACCTAATTCCACTACCACAACCTTCTGTATCCACGAGATCCCATCTTGGGGCCTGTTCCGGAGGTCCGCCGGAGGGGGCATCCACCATGGAGGGCTTCTACATCATCACCATAGCCCCTTCGATGAAGTGTGAGTAGTTTACTTCAGACCTTCGGGTCCATAGCTAGTAGCTAGATGGCTTCTTCTCTCTTTTTGGATCTCAATACAATGTTCTCCCCCTCTCTCATGGAGATCTATTCGATGTAATCTTCTTTTTGCGGTGTGTTTGTTGAGATCGATGAATTGTGGATTTATGATCCAGTATTATCTATGGAAAATATTTGATTCTTCTCTGAATTCTTTTATGTATGATTGAGTTATATTTGCAAGTCTCTTCGAATTATCCTTTTTGGTTTGGCCAACTAGATTGGTAGTTCTTGCAATGGGAGAAGTGCTTAGCTTTGGGTTCAATCTTGCGGTGTCCTTACTCAGTGACAGAAAGAGTTGCAAGGCACGTATTGTATTGTTGACATGGAGGATAACAAGATGGGGTTTTATCATATTGCATGAATTTATCCCTCTACATCATGTCATCTTGCTTACGGTGTTACTCTATTTTTACTTAATACTCTAGATGCATGCTGGATAGCGGTCGATGAGTGGAGTAATAGTAGTAGATGCAGAATCGTTTCGATCTACTTGTTTTGGACGTGATGCCTATATACATGATCATTGTCTAGATATACTCATAACTATGCTCAATTCTGTCAATTGCTCAACAGTAATTTGTTCACCCACCGTGGAATATCTATGCTCTTGAGAGAAGCCACTAGTGAAACCTATGGCTCCCGGGTCTATTCTCATCATATCAATCTATATCACTTTATTTACTTGCTTTGTTTTTTACTTTACCTTTACTTTTTACTTTGCATCTATCTATCAAAAATACCAAAAATATTATCTCTATCAGATCTCACTCTCGTAAGTGCCCGTGAAGGGATTGACAACCCCTAAGCGTTGGTTGCGAGTTGCTATTGTTTTGTGTAGGTACGAGGGACTTGTGCGTGGTCTCCTACTGGATTGATACCTTGGTTCTCAAAAACTGAGGGAAATACTTACGCTACTTTACTGCATCATCCTCTCCTCTTCGGGGAAATCCAACGCAATGCTCAAGAGGTAGCAAGAAGAATTTCTGGTGCCGTTGTCGGGGAGGCTCACGCAAGCAAGTCAACTATACCAAGTACCCATCGCAATCCCTATCTCTCGCATTACATTATTTGCCATTTGCCTCTCGTTTTCCTCTCCCCCACTTCACCCTTGCCGTTTTATTTGCCCTCTCTTTCCCAATCTCCTCTTCTCTTTCCCGTTTGCCTTTTCCCGTTGCCTTTTTGTTTGCTCGTGTGTTAGTTTGCTTGTCATCATGACTAGTTTCATATCGTCTCCATTATCTCCCAAGAATGAGGTCTTAAATTTTAAACAAAGGGAGGGAGAAAATCTAAAAGATGCTTGGTATAGAATTTGCAATGCTCAAAATAAATCTACCAGGAAGCAATCTACCTCAATTCTTCTTCGCAATTTTTACGTAGGTGCTAATCCTTGGTATAGATATATCCTTGATACCATTACCGGAGGGAATTTTTTGGGTAGCCATACTTTTGATTCTTATAATGCTTTAATAGATATATTTGGCTCACCGCCCCTTTTGATTAATGGAACTACGTTAACTTTGGAGCATGTTATGCAAAGGCTTGAAGCTATTGAAAATAAGTTGCTACCATCGAATCAATTGAAAATCTTGACAAAAAGATCCACAATCAAATTACCCAATATGGATCTAAGGTAGGAATGACTTTGAAAAATATTAAAGAAAAAGAACCCCTTGTTAATGAAAAAATAATTCTAGATTCCACAAGAATCGATAAACTTGAGGGTATCATTACCAACTTGGGAACCGCTTTTTCTTCCGTTCAAAACACTCCAAGTTCTTCTACTAAAAATACTAAGCTTATTTATGTTCCTAAGAATAAGGGTGAATCATCTAGTAAGGAAACTGCGGATCTTAAATCTATAAGTGTTCATCCCGATCTTTTTACCATCATTAAGGAACAATTTGCTATAGATGAATTCTTTGATCTTTTGCCTGAAAATTTGTCAATCACTAGGAAGAAAGAAAATTCTAAAGAAAGTAAATGCCTCATTGAAGAATTGCCTACCAAAGATGGCAATAGCTAGATCTATCCTTGCTTTTATGCCTAGCTTGGGGCGTTAAACGATAGCGCTTGTTGGGAGGCAACCCAATTTTATTTTGTGTTTTGTGTTTTTGCTTCTGTTTAGGAATAAATAATCCATCTACCTTCTGTTTGGGTGTGGTTTTATGTTTTAGTTAGTGTTTGTGCCAAGTAGGACCTATAGGATAACCTACGATGATAGTTGATTTGATTCTGCTGAAAAACAGAAACTTTGCGCGCACGAATTTAGTTATGATAAATCGCAGGAACGTGCTTTTGCGTTGATTATTTTCGCTGCTGATCAAAAAACAAATTTTCCAGGACTTCCTATTTTGGTAGAATTTTTAGAGTTCCAGAAGTTTGCGTTAGTTACAGATTGCTACAGACTGTTCTGTTTTTGACACATTCTGTTTTTCGTGTGTTGTTTGCTTATTTTCATGAATCTATGGCTAGTAAATTAGTTTATAATCCATAGAGAAGTTGGAATACAGTAGGTTTAACACCAATATAAATAAAGAATGAGTTCATTACAGTACCTTGAAGTAGTCTTTTGTTTTCTTTCTCTAACTGAGCTCACGAGATTTCTGTTGAGTTTTGTGTTTTGAAGTTTTCAAGTTTTGGGTGAATTCTTTTGATGGATTATGGAGCAAGGAGTGGCAAGAGCCTAAGCTTGGGGATGCCCATGGCACCCCCAAGATAATCCAAGGCCACCAAAAAGTCAAAGCTTGGGGATGCCCCAGAAGGCATCCCCTCTTTCGTCCACTTCCATCGGTAATTTACTTGGAGCTATATTTTTATTCACCAACATGATATGTGTTTTGCTTGGAGCGTCTTGTATTATTTGTGTCTTTGCTTGTTAGTCTACCACAATCATCCTTGCTGTACACACCTTTTGAGAGAGCCATACATGAATTGGAATTTGTTAGAATACTCTATGTGCTTCACTTATATCTTTTGAGCTTGATAGTTTTGCTCATAGTACTTCACTTATATCTTTTGAGCGTGATAATTTTTGCTCTAGTACTTCACTTAGATCTTTTAGAGCACGGTGGTGGATTTGTTTTAAAGAAACTATTTGATCTCTCATGCTTCACTTAGATTATTTTGAGAGTCTTTAATAGCATGGTAATTTGCTTAATGTTAATATACTTGGTGTTCAAGATATGTGAAACTTTCTTTTGAAGTGAATTGAATACTAAGATAAGTTTGATGCTTGATAATTGTTTTGAGATATGGAGGTGATAATATCAAAGTCGTGCTAGTTGGGTGATTATGAATTTGAGAAATAGTTGTGTTGAAGTTTGCAAGTCCCGTAGCATGCACGTATGGTTAAAGTTGTGTAACAAATTTGAAACATGAAGTGTACCTGGCTTGTGCATCCTTATGAGTGGCGGTCGGGGACGAGCGATGGTCTTTTCCTACCAATCTATCCCCCTAGGAGCATGCATGTAGTACTTGATCTTTGATGACTTCTAAATTTTTGCAATAAGTATATGAGTTCTTTTGACTAATGTTGAGTCCATGGATTATACGCACTCTCACCTTTCCACCTCTGCTAGCCTCTTCGGTACCGTGCATTGCCCTTTCTCACCTTGAGAGTTGGCGCAAACTTCGCCCGGTGCATCCAAACCCCGTGATACGATACACTCTATCACACATAAACCTCCTTATATCTTCCTCAAAACAGCCACCATACCTACCTATCATGGCATTTCCATAGCCATTCCGAGATATATTGCCATGCAACTTCCACCATCATCATCATGACATACATTACTTTTGTCATATTGCCATTGCATGATCTTGTAGTTGACATCGTATTTGTGGCAAAGCCACCATGCATTATTTTCCATACATGTCACTCTTGATTCATTGCACCATCCCGGTACACCGCCGGAGGCATTCATATAGAGTCATATCTTGTTCTAAGTTTCGAGTTGTAATCCTTATGTTGTAATCAATAGAAGTGTGATGATCATCATTATTAGAGCATTTCCCAAATAAAAAAAAGAGAAAGGCCAAAAACAAAAAAAGAAAGGCCCAAAAAAATAAAAAATAAAAAGGGCAATGCTACTATCTCTTTTTCCACACTTGTGCTTCAAAGTAGCACCTTGTTCTTCATGTAGTGAGTCTCATGTATTGTGCTTCAAAGTAGCACCTTGTTCCTCACGTAGTGAGTCTCATAAGTTGTCCTTTTTATACTAGTGGGAATTTTTCATTATAGAACTTGGCTTGTATATTCCTACGATGGGTTTCCTCAAATGCCCTAGGTCTTCGTGAGCAAGCAAGTTGGATGCACACCCACTAGTTTTCTTTTGTTGAGCATTCATAGCTCTAGTGCATCCGTTGCATGGCAATCCCTACTCCTCATGTTGACATCAATTGATGGGCATCTCCATAGTCCATTAATTAGCCTCGTCAATGTGAGACTTTGTCCTTTTTGTCTTCTCCACACAATCCCCATCATCATATTCTATTCCACCCATAGTGCTATATCCATGGCTCACGCTCATGTATTGCGTGAAGGTTGAAAAAGTTTGAAATTATTTAAGCATGAAACAATTGTTTGGCTTGTCATCGGGGGTATAGAAGTTGGGAACATCTTTGTGTGATGAAAATGAAGCATAGCCTAACTATATGATTTTGTAGGGATGAACTTTCTTTTGCCATGTTATTTTGAGAAGACATGATTGCTTTGATTAGTATGCTTGAAGTATTATTATTTTTGTGTCAATATGAACTTTTGTCTTGAATCTTTCGGATCTGAATATTCATATCACAATTAAGAAGATTTACATTGAAATGATGCCAAAGTATCACTCCGCATCAAAAATTCTTTTTTATCATTTACCTACTCGAGGACAAGCAGGAATTAAGCTTGGGGATGCCTGATACATCTCCAACGTATCTATAATTTTTGATTGCTCCATGCTACTTTATCTACTGTTTTGGACTATATTGGGCTTTATTTTCCACTTTTATATTACTTTTGGGACTAACCTATTAACCGGAGGCCCAGCCCAGAATTGCTATTTTTCCTTTTTCAGTATTTCGAAGAAACAGAATATCAAACAAAGTCCAAACGGAATGAAACCTTCGGGATCGTGATTTTCCAACCGAACGTGACCCAGGAGACTTGGACCCTACTCCAAGCAGTGCCCGAGGAGGTCACGAGGGTGGAGGGCGCGCCCCCTGGGCGCGCCCCCCTACCTCGTGGGCCCCTCGGAGCTCCACCGACGTACTCCTTCCTCCTATATATACCTACGTATCCCCGAACGATCAGAACAGGAGCCAAAAACCTAATTCCACCGCCGCAACCTTCTGTATCCATGAGAACCCATCTTGGGGCCTGATCCGGAGCTCCGCCGGAGGGGGCATCCACCATGGAGGGCTTCTACATCATCACCATAGCCCCTCCAATGAAGTGTGAGTAGTTTACTTCAGACCTTCGGGTCCATAGCTAGTAGCTAGATGGCTTCTTCTCTCTTGTTGGATCTCAATACAATGTTCTCCCCCTCTCTCGTGGAGATCTATTCGATGTAATCTTCTTTTTGCGGTGTGTTTGTTGAGACCGATGAATTGTGGGTTTATGATCCAGTATTATCTATGGAAAATATTTGATTCTTCTCGGAATTCTTTTATGTATGATTGAGTTATCTTTGCAAGTCTCTTCGAATTATCCTTTTTGGTTTGGCCAACTAGATTGGTAGTTCTTGCAATGGGAGAAGTGCTTAGCTTTGGGTTCAACTTGCGGTGTCCTTACTCGGTGACAGAAAGAGTTGCAAGGCACGTATTGTATTGTTGACATCGAGGATAACAAGATGTTTTTTATCATATTGCATGAATTTATCCCTCTACATCATGTCATCTTGCTTACGGCCTTACTCTGTTTTTTACTTAATACTCTAGATGCATGCTGGATAGCGGTCGATGAGTGGAGTAATAGTAGTAGATATAGAATCATTTCGATCTACTTGTTTTGGACATGATGCCTATATACATGATCATTGCCTAGATATACTCATAACTATGCTCAATTTTGTCAATTGCTCAATAGTAATTTGTTCACCCACCGTAGAATATCTATGCTCTTGAGAGAAGCCACTAGTGAAACCTATGGCCCCTGGGTCTATTCTCATCATATCAATCTATATCACTTTATTTACTTGCTTTGTTTTTACTTTACCTTTACTTTTTACTTTGCATCTATCTATCAAAAATACCAAAAATATTATCTCTATCAGATCTCACTCTCGTAAGTGATCGTGAAGGGATTGACAACCCCTAAGCGTTGGTTGCGAGTTGCTATCGTTTTGTGTAGGTACGAGGGACTTGTGCGTGGTCTCCTACTGGATTGATACCTTGGTTCTCAAAAACTGAGGGAAATACTTACGCTACTTTACTGCATCATCCTCTCCTCTTCGGGGAAATCCAACGCAGTGCTCAAGAGGTAGCAGGCGCCCCCCGTTCCTTCCTCTCTCCCTTCTCCTTCCCCCCTTATCCTAGTCCAACAAGGAAGGAGGGAGTCCTACTCCCGGTGGGAGTAGGACTCCCCTTGGCGCGCCCCTCCCCCTGGCTCCTTTATATACGGGGGTAGGGGGCACCTCTAGACACAACAAATTATCTCTTGATCTCTTAGCCGTGTGCGGTGCCCCCCTCCACCATCGTCCTCCTCGATAATATTGTAGCGGTGCTTAGGCGAAGCCCTGCGATGGTAGAACATCAAGATCGTCTCCACGCCGTCGTGCTGACGGAACTCTTCCCCGACATTCTACTGAATCGGAGTACGGGGATCGTCATTGAGCTGAACGTGTGAGTTTTGGTGCTTGATCGGCCGGTCCATGAAGACGTACGACTACATCAACCGCGTTGTTCTAACGCTTCCGCTTTTTGTCTACGAGGGTACGTGGACAACACTCTCCCCTCTCGTTGCTATGCATCACCATGATCTTGCGTGTGCGTAGGAATTTTTTTGAAATTACTATGTTCCCCAATAGTGGTATCAGAGCCAGGTTTTATGCGTAGATGTTATATGCACAAGTAGAACACAAGTGAGTTATGGGCGATACAAGTCATACTGCTTACCAACATGTCATACTTTAGTTCGGCGGTATTGTTTGATGAAGCGGCCCGGACCGACATTACGCGTACGCTTATGCGAGACTTGTTCTACTGACGTGCTTTGCACACAGGTGGCTGGCGGGTGTCTGTTTCTCCAACTTTAGTTGAACCGAGTGTGGCTATGCCCGGTCCTTGCGAAGGTTAAAACAACACTAACTTGACGAACTATTGTTGTGGTTTTGATGCGTAGGTAAGAACGGTTCTTGCTCAGCCCTTAGCAGCCAAGTAAAATTTGCAACAACAAAGTAGAGGACGTCTAACTTGTTTTTGCAGGGCATGTTGTGATGTGATATGGTCAAGACGTGATGCTATATTTTATTGTATGAGACGATCATGTTTTGTAACCGAGTTATCGGCAACTGGCAGGAGCCATATGGTTGTTGCTTTATTGTATGAAATGCAAACGCCCTATAATTGCTTTACTTTATTACTAAGCAGTAGCGGTAGTCGTAGAAGCAATAGATAGCGTAACGACAATGATGCTACGATGAAGATCAAGGTGTCAAGCCGGTGACGATGGTGATCATGACGGTGCTTCGCAGATGGAGATCACAAGCACAAGATGATGATGGCCATATCATATCACTTATATTGATTGCATGTGATGTTTATCCTTTATGCATCTTATCTTGCTTTGATTGACGATAGCATTTTAAGATGATCTCTCACTAATTATCAAGAAGTGTTCTCCCTGAGTATGCACCATTGCGAAAGTTCTTCATGCTGAGACACCACGTGATGATCGGGTGTGATAGGCTCTACGTTCAAATACAACGGGTGCAAAACAGTTGCACACGCAGAATACTCAGGTTAAACTTGACGAGCCTAGCATATACATATATGGCCTCGGAACACGAAGACCGAAAGATCGAACGTGAATCATATAGTAGATATGATCAACATAGTGATGTTCACCATTGAAACTACTCCATCTCACATGATGATCGGACATGGTTTAGTTGATTTGGATCACGTGATCACTTAGATGACTAGAGATATGTCTGTCTAAGTGGGAGTTCTTTAGTAAATATGATTAATTGAACTTAAATTTATCATGAACTTAGTACCTGATAGTATTTTGCTTGCCTATGTTTGTTGTAGATAGATGGCTCGTGCTATTGTTCCGTTGAATTTTAATGCGTTCCTTGAGAAAGCTAAGTTGAAAGATGATGGTAGCAATTACTCGGACTGGGTCCATAACTTGAGGATTATCCTCATTGCTGCACAGAAGAATTACGTCCTGGAAGCACCGCTGGGTGCCAGGCCTGCTGCAAGTGCAACTGACGATGTTAAGAACGTCTGGCAGAGCAAAGCTGATGACTACTCAATAGTTTAGTGTGCCATGCTTTACGGTTTAGAACCGGGTCTTCAACAATGTTTTGAACGTCATGGAGCATATGAGATGTTCCAGGAGTTGAAGTTAATATTTCAAGAAAATGACCGGATTGAGATATATGAAGTCTTCAATAAGTTCTATAGCTGTAAAATGGAGGAGAATAGTTCTGTCAGTGAACATATACTCAAAATGTCTGGGTATAATAATCACTTGATTCAACTGGGAGTTAATCTTCCTGATGAAAGTGTCATTGATAGAATTCTTCAATCACTGCCACCAAGCTACAAGAGCTTCGTGATGAACTATAATATGCAAGGGATGGACAAGACTATTCCCGAGCTCTTCGCAATGCTAAAGGCTACGGAGGCAGAAATCAAGAAGGAGCATCAAGTGTTGATGGTCAATAAGACCACTAGTTTCAAGAAAAAGGGTAAAGGGAAGAAGAAGGGGAACTTCAAGAAGAACAACAAGCAAGTTGCCGCTCAAGAGAAGAAACCCAAATCTGGACCTAAGCCTGAGACTGAGTGTTTCTACTGCAAGCAGACTGGTCACTGGAAGCAGAACTGCCCCAAGTATTTGGCAGATAAGAAAGATGGCAAGGTGAACAAAGGTATATGTGATATACATGTTATTGATGTGTACCTTACTAATGCTCGCAGTCTGGGTATTTGATACTGGTTCTGTTGCTAATATTTGCAACTCGAAACAGGGACTACGGATTAAGCGAAGATTGGCTAAGGACGAGGTGACGATGCGCATGGGAAATGGTTCCAAAGTCGATGTGATCGCGGTCGGCACGCTACCTCTACATATACCTTCGGGATTAGTTTTAGACCTGAATAATTGTTATTTGGTGCCAGCGTTAAGCATGAACATTATATCTGGATCTTGTTTGATGCAAGACGGTTATTCATTTAAATCTGAGAATAATGGTTATTCTATTTATATGAGTAATATCTTTTATGGTCCTGCACCCTTGAAGAGTGGTCTATTTTTAATAAATCTCAATAGTAGTGATACACATATTCATAATGTTGAAGCCAAAAGATGCAGAGTTGATAATGATAGTGCAACTTATTTGTGGCACTGCCGTTTAGGTCATATTGGTGTAAAGCGCATGAAGAAACTCCATACTGATGGACTTCTGGAATCACTTGATTATGAATCACTTGGTACTTGCGAACCATGCCTCATGGGCAAGATGACTAAAATGCCGTTCTTCGGAACTATGGAGCGAGCAACTGATTTGTTGGAAATCATACATACTGATGTATGTGGTCCGATGAATATTGAGGCTCTCGGCGGGTATTGTTATTTTATCACCTTCACAGATGATTTGAGCAGATATGGGTATATCTACTTGATGAAACACAAGTCTGAAACATTTGAAAAGTTCAAAGAATTTCAGAGTGAAGTGGAAAATCATCGTAACAAGAAAATAAAGTTTCTACGATCTGATCGTGGAGGAGAATATTTGAGTTACGAGTTTGGTTTACATTTGAAGCAGTGCGGAATAGTTTCGCAACTCACGCCACCCGGAACACCACAACGAAATGGTGTGTCCGAACGTCGTAATCGTACTTTACTAGATATGGTACGATCTATGATGTCTCTTACTGATTTACCGCTCTCGTTTTGGGGTTATGCTTTAGAGACGGCCACATTCACGTTAAATAGGGCACCATCAAAATCCATTGAGACGAGGCCTTATGAACTGTGGTTTGGCAAGAAACCAAAGTTGTCATTTCTTAAAGTTTGGGGCTGCGATGCTTATGTGAAGAAACTTCAACCAGATAAGCTCGAACCCAAAACGGAGAAATGTGTCTTCATAGGATACCCAAAAGAGACTATTGGGTACACCTTCTATCACAGATCTGAGGGCAAGATTTTTGTTGCTAAATTCGGATCCTTTCTAGAGAAGGAGTTTCTCTCAAAAGAAGTGAGTGGGAGGAAAGTAGAACTTGATGAGGTAACTGTACCTACTCCCTTATTGGAAAGTAGTTCATCACAAGAATCGGTTCTTGTGACAACTACACCAATCAGTGAGGAAGCTAATGATATTGATCATGAAACTTCAGATCAAGTTACTACTGAACCTCGTAGGTCAACCAGAGTAAGATCCGCACCAGAGTGGTACGGTAATCCTATTTTGGAAGTCATGTTACTAGACCATGGCGAACCTACAAACTATGAGGAAGCGATGATGAGCCCAGATTCCGCAAAATGGCTTGAGGCCATGAAATCTGAGATGGGATCCATGTATGAGAACAAAGTATGGACTTTGGTTGACTTTCCCGATGATCGGCAAGCCATCGAGAATAAATGGATCTTCAAGAAGAAGACTGACGCTGATGGTAATGTAACTGTCTACAAAGCTCGACTTGTTGCGAAAGGTTTTCGACAAGTTCAAGGGGTTGACTACGATGAGACTTTCTCACCCGTAGCGATGCTTAAGTCTGTCCGAATCATGTTAGCAATTGCCGCATTTTATAATTATGAAATATGGCAAATGGATGTCAAAACTGCATTCCTGAATGGATTTCTAGAAGAAGAGTTGTATATGATGCAACTAGAAGGTTTTGTCGATCCAAAAGGTTCTAACAAAGTGTGCAAGCTCCAGCGATCCATTTATGGACTGGTGCAAGCCTCTCGGAGTTGGAATAAACACTTTGATAGTGTGATCAAAGCATATGGTTTTATACAGACTTTTGGAGAAGCCTGTATTTACAAGAAAGTGAGTGGGAGCTCTATAGTATTTCTGATATTATATGTAGATGACATATTATTAATTGGAAATGATATAGAATTTCTGGATAGCATAAAGGGATACTTGTATAAAAGTTTTCGATGAAAGACCTCGGTGAAGCTGCTTACATATTGGGCATCAAGATCTATAGAGATAGATCAAGACTTCCACAAAGCACATACCTTGATAATGTTTTGAAAAATTTCAAAATGGATCAGGCAAAGAAAGGGTTCTTTCCTGTATTACAAGGTGTGAAGTTGAGTCAGACTCAATGGCCGACCACAACAGAAGATAGAGAGAAATTGAAAGATGTTCCCTATGCTTCAGCCATAGGCTCTATCATGTATGCAACGCTATGTACCAGACCTGACGTATGCTTAGCAATAAGTTTGGCAGGGAGGTACCGAAGTAATCCAGGAGTGGATCACTAGACAGCGGTCAAGAACATCCTGAAATACCTGAAAAGGACTAAGGATATGTTTCTCGTTTATGGAGGTGACAAAGAGCTAGTCGTAAATGGTTACGTCGATGCAAGCTTTGACACTGATCCGGACGATTCTAAATCGCAAACCGGATACGTGTTTATATTGAACGGTGGAGCTGTCAGTTGGTGTAGTTCTAAAAGCGTCGTGGCGGGATCTACATGTGAAGCGGAGTACATAGCTGCTTCGGGAGTAGCAAATGAAGGAGTCTGGATGAAGGAGTTCATTTCCGATCTAGGTGTCATACCTAGTGCATCGGGACCAATGAAGATCTTCTGTGACAATACTGGTGCAATTGCCTTGGCAAAGGAATCCAAATTTCACAAGAGGACCAAGCACATCAAGAGACGCTTCAATTCCATCTGGGACCAAGTCCAGGTGGGAGACATAGAGATTTGCAAGATACATACGGATCTGTATGTTGCAGACCCATTGACTAAGCCTCTTCCACGAGAAAAACATGATCAGCACCAAGACTCCATGGGTGTTAGAATCATTACTATGTAATCTAGATTATTGACAATAGTGCAAGTGGGAGACTGAAGGAAATATGCCCTAGAGGCAATAATAAAGTTATTATTTATTTCCTCATATCATGATAAATGTTTATTATTCATGCTAGAATTGTATTAACCGGAAACATGATACATGTGTGAATACATAGACAAACTTAATGTCACTAGTATGCCTCTACTTGACTAGCTCATTAATCAAAGATGGTTATGTTTCCTAACCATAGACATGAGTTGTCATTTGATTAATGGGATCACATCATTAGGAGAATGATGTGATTGACTTGACCCATTCTGTTAGCTTAGCACTTGATTGTTTAGTATGTTGCTATTGCTTTCTTCATGACTTATACAAGTTCCTACAACTATGAGATTATGCAACTCCCGTTTACTGGAGGAACACTTTGTGTTCTACCAAACGTCACAACGTAACTGGGTGATTATAAAGGAGCTCTACATGTGTCTCCAAAGGTACATGTTGGGTTGGCGTATTTCGAGATTAGGTTTTGTCACTCTGATTGTCGGAGAGGTATCTCTGGGCCCTCTCAGTAATGCACATCACTATAAGCCTTGCAAGCAATGTAGCTAATGAATTAGTTATGGAATGATGCATTACATAGCGAGTAAAGAGACTTGCTGGTAACGAGATTGAACTAGGTATTGGATACCGACGATCGAATCTCGGGCAAGTAACATACCGATGACAAAGGGAACAATGTATGTTGTTATGCGGTTTGACCGATAAAGATCTTCATAGAATATGTAGGAGCCAATATGAGCATCTAGGTTCCGCTATTGGTTATTGACCGGAAACGTGTCTCGGTCATGTCTACATAGTTCTTGAACCCGTAGGGTCCGCACGCTTCAGGTTTCGATGATAGTTATATTATGAGTTTATGAGTTTTGATGTACCGAAGTTTGTTCGAAGTCCCGCATGAGATTACGGAGATGAGGAGGAGTCTCGAAATGGTCGAGACATGAATATTGATATATTGGAAGCCTATATTTGGATATCGGAAGTGTTCCGGGTGAAATCGGGATTTTACCAGAGTACCGGGAGTTTACCGGAATCCCCCGGGGGCTTAATGGACCTACATGGGCCTTAGTGGAGAAGAGGAGAGGAGGCAAGGGCTGGGCCGTGATGACCCGCAAGTATACGGGATAGTTGTAGCCTCTTTCGATAAGTAAGAGTGTCCAACTCAACGAGGAGCTAAAGGTAGAACAAATATTCTCTCAAGTCCTATCGGCCACTGATACGACTCTACGCACGCTTGACGTTCGCTTTACCTAGAACAAGTATGAAACTAGAAGTACTTTGTAGGTGTGATAGGATAGGTTTGCAAGATAATAAAGAACACGTAAATATAAACTAGGGGCTGTTTAGATAAAGATGCAATAAATTAAGTATTAGTAGAGAGCTTTTTGTTATGAGAAAGTTATTTGTCCAAGGCAATCGATAACTAGACCGATAATCACTATTGCAATTCTATTTGAGGGAGAGGCATAAGCTAACATACTTTCTCTACTTGGATCATATGCACTTATGATTGGAACTCTAGCAAGCGTCCGCAACTACTAAAGATTCATTAAGGTAAAACCCAACCATAGCATTAAAGTATCAAGTCCCCTTTATCCCATACGCAAACAACCTACTTACTCGGGTCTGTGCTTCTGTCACTCACGCCACCCACCATAAGCAAATCATAAACATATTGCAAACCCTACAATGGGAATCCCTCACGCATGTGCGACACGGAGGTCACAATAGGACAACACCAATAATAAAACATGCAACTCAAACCAATCACGATCATCAATTAACCCATAGGACAAAACGGATCTACTCAAACATCATAAGATAGCCATACATCATTGGGAAATAATATATAGCATTGAGCACCATGTTTAAGTAGATATTATAGCGGGTAAGAGAGAGGTTACACCGCTGCATAGAGGGGGGAAGAGTTGGTGATGAAGGCGGTGAAGTTGTTGGTGAAGATCGCGGTGATGATGATGGCCCCCGGCGCCGTTCCGGTGCCACCGGAAGAAAGGGGGAGAGAGCCCTCCTTCTTCTTATTCTTCCTTGACCTCCTCCCTAGATAGGAGAAGGGTTTCCCCTCTGGTCCTTGGCTCCCATGGCGTGGGAGGGGCGAGAGCCCCTCCAAGATTGGATCTATCTCTCTGTTTCTGTGTTCCCAGATTCTACCCCTTCACCGTTTCTTTAATATCCGGAGATCTGTAACTCCGATTGGGGTGAATCTTTCGCCCAGATCTTTCTCATAAAATTAGCTTTATTGCAGCAAAAGAAGAGCGTCAACCGCCTTACGGGGGGCCCAGGAGAGTCCAGGGCACGCATGCCTCCCTGGGGTGCGCCCCCTATCTCCTGGCCCCCTCGGGCACCGTCTCGTGTTGATTTTACTCCCAAAAATCGCAAATTTTCCAAAATAATTGTCTGTCCGTTTTTATCCCATTTGGATTCCGTTTGATATTGGGTTTCTGCGAAACAAAAAACATGCAACAGACAGGAACTGGCACTGGGCACTGGATCAATATGTTAGTCCCAAAAAATAGTATAAAAATTTGCCAAAAGTATATAAAAGTTGAATAATATTGGCATGGAACAATCAAAAATTATAGATACGACGGAGACGTATCGACATCCCCAAGCTTAATTCCTGCTCGTCCTCGAGTAGGTAAATGATAAAAAAGATAATTTTTGATGTGGAATGCTACCTAGCATAATCTTGATCATATGTCTAATCATGGCATGAATATTAAGACACGAGTGATTTAACGCAATAGTCTATCATTTGACATAAAAACAATAATACTTCGAGCGTACCAATAAAATAATCATGTCTTTTCAAAACAACAAGGCCAAAGCAAGCTTATCCCTACAAAATCATATAGTTTGGCCATGCTTCATTTTCGTCACACAAAATGCCCCCATCATGCACAACCCCGATGAAAAGCCGGGCAATTGGTTCATACTTTTTAACGCGCTTCAGCTTTTTCAACCCTCACGCAATGCATGAGCGCAAGGCATGGATATAGCACTATAGGTGGAATATAATATAATGATGGAGGTTATGTGGAGAAGACAAAAAGGAGAAAGTCTCACATCGACGCGGCTAATCAACGGGCTATGGAGATGCCCATCAATTGATGTCAATGCGAGGAGTAGGGATTGCCATGCAACGGATGCACTAAGAGCTATAAGTGTATGAAAGCTCAACAAAAGAAAACTAAGTGGGTGTGCATCCAACTTGCTTGCTCATGAAGACCTAGGGCATTTGAGGAAGCCCATTGTTGGAATATACAAGCCAAGTTCTATAATGAAAATTCCCACTAGTATATGAAAGTGATAACACAGGAGACTCTCTATATAAAGAACATGGTGCTACTCTGAAGCACAAGTGTGGAAAAAGGATAGTAACATTTCCCCTTTTCTTTTTCTTTTTCTTTTTCTTTTTTTTTGTTTTTTTCGGTGTGCTTTTTTTGGCCCCCTTTTTTATTTAGGCTTCTTTGGCCTTTTCTTTTTTTCCTTTTTTCTTTTTTTATGGGGCAATGTTCTATAATGATGGTCATCACACTTTTATTTACTTACAACCCAATATTACAAAGATACTAGAACAAAGATATGACTCTATATGAATGCCGCCGGCGGTGTACCGGGATGTGCAATGATCTAGCGTAGCAATGACATCAAAAAACGGACAAGCCATGTAAACATCATGCTAGCTATCTTACGATCATGCAAGGCAATATGACAATGAATGCTCAAGTCATGTATATGATGATGATGGAAGTTGCATGGCAATATATCTCAGAATGGCTATGGAAATGACATGATAGGTAGGTATTGTGGCTGTTTTGAGGAAGATATAATGAGGCTTATGTGTGATAGAGCGTATTGTATCACGGGGTTTGGATGCACCAGCGAAGTTTGCACCAACTCTCGAGGTGAGAAAGGGCAATGCACGGTACCGAAGAGGCTAGCAATGATGGAAAGGTAAAAGTGTGTATAATCCATGGACTCACATTAGTCATAAAGAACTCATATACTTATTGCAAAAGTTTGTTAGCCCTCGAAGAAAAGTACTACTACGCATGCTCCTAGGGGGATAGATTGGTAGGAAAAGACCATCGCTCGTCCCCGACCGCCACTCATAAGGAAGACAATCAAAGAAACACCCCATGCTTCAAATTTATCACACAACGGTTACCATACGCGCATGCTATGGGACTTGCAAACCTCAACACAAGTGTCTATACAATCCACACCCACCCACTAGCATGACTCTAATATCACCACCTTTATATCGCAAAACTATTGCAAGGAATCAAACATATCATATTCAGCGATCTACAAGTTTATGTAGGATTTTATGACTAACCATGTGAATGACCAATTCCTGTCATCTCTCTAAATAGATATAAGTGAAGCAAGAGAGTTTAATTCTTTCTACAAAAGATATGCCCACGCTCTAACGATTATAAGTGAAGCAAAAGAGCATTCTACAAATGGCGGTTTTCTATGTAAAGGGAAACAGGCAATCCAAACTTCAAATGATATAAGTGAAGCACATGAAGCATTCTATAAAGCCACACTCAAAAGATATAAGTGAAGTGCAATGAGCATTCTATAAATCAACGAAGGACTATCCCATACCATCATGGTGCATAAAATAAAAATGAAAACTAAATGCAAAAGACGCTCCAAGACTTGCACATATCGCACGAACGAAACGAATATGAAAACATACCGATACTTGTTGAAGAAAGAGGGGATGCCTTCCGGGGCATCCCCAAGCTTAGACTCTTGAGTCTCCTTGAATATTTACTTGGGGTGCCTCGGGCATCCCCAAGCTTGAGCTCTTGCCTCTCTTCCTTTTCCTCATATCGAGACCTCCTCGTTTAGACACTTCATCCACATAAAACTTCAACAGAAAACTCGGTAAGATCCGTTAGTATAATAAAGCAAATCACCACTCTAAGTACTGTTGCAAACCAGTTCATACTTTGTTTTTGAATTGTGTCTACTGTAATATAACTTTTCCATGGCTTAATCCACTAATATAAATTGATAGATTCATCAAAACAAGTAAACTATGCATCAAAAACAGAATCTGTCAAAAACAGAACAGTCTGTAGCAATCTGAACATCCACCATACTTATGGTACCCCAAAAATTCTACCAAAATTAGGAAAAATAAACAAGTTTCATAGCAAGACAGTGCAAAATGAATCAGAACCAATTGACGTTCTAGTTAAAAATGTGAAATCGCGCACTACAGCCAAAGTTTCTGTCCTGCACCGTACAAACCAACAAGCATTGTAAACATCCTAAAGGCAGACCTTAGCACATTATTTTTATAATACAATGGAATTATACAAGGGGATAATTATTTTTGATGAAAAGTTTCTGTAATCAAGATTCACAAAGTTTCCGTGAGCATGAACAAAGTTCAAGGACCTCTCCCACTTCAACAATGCTTGTCTTTCTCACTTTCACTTTCCTGTTTTGAAAAGTTTTAGGTTCCCCTCTTTACTTTTTTGTTTTTAAACTATATGAAAGCACTCAACAGAAATAAATGACTCTCTAAAACTTTCGGGTTGTATCCCTGGCAGCGCTTTCTTTAAAGCCATTAAGCTAGGCATATAGTGCTCAAGCAATGGATCCACCCGGATCCCAAGGTATATCAAAGCCAATTTTAATTAACAATGATTTGTAATTTAGTAGTGAGCACAAAGTATTTATATCAAGAAACAACAAAGTCTAACTCCCTTCCTATGCATCGGCATGTCATAAAAGAACAATTCATGCACACCAAGTAAAGGCCAATGCATAGTATAAGCAGTTTCTTGCAATTCTATTGTGTTAGAAACATAGAGAGGTGGAGACATAGTTCCTCTCTCGTAATAATTGCAAGTAGGAGCAGCAAGCACATGCATATTATATCTATTAAAATCATCATGTGCAATAGTAAGAGGCAACCCATCAATATAATCCTTAATAAGCACAAACTTCTCCAATATAGTGTAGTCGGGAGAATTCAAAAAAATAATAGGACTATCATGCGTGGGTGCAATAGCAACAATTTCATGTTTAACATAAGGAACTATAGCAAGTTCATCTCCATAAGCATCATTCATATTGGCATCTTGGCCACAAGCATAGCAAGCATCATCAAAAAGGGATATTTCAAGAGAATCAACGGGATCATAACAATCACCATAGCAATCATCCTTCGGTAAGCACGAAGGGGAATTAAACAATGTATGAGTTGAAGAGTTACTCTCATTAGAAGGTGGGCACGGGTGATCAATCCGCTCTTCCTCCTTTTGTTCTTCGCTCTCCTCATCATCTTTTTCATCCAATGAGCTCACAGTTTCATCAATTTCTTCTTCCATAGCTTCCTGCAAAATATTAGTCTCTTCTTGGACAGCGGAGACTTCCTCAATAAATGCATTAATATAGTAATTGTATTCATAATTTTCATAGCAATATCTAAGTATAGCAAGATTTTCAGGCCTATAAACATCATCATCTAAAGCTTCATACTTTTCAAACAAAGATTCAATTTCATAAGCAGCCTTAAAAGCAACAAATTCTTCTATTTGTTCCACATCATAGTAATCATATATACCATTAGCATAAGAAGCTAAGGTTTCATTATCATTAAATTTGCATGGAAAGGGAAGGTGTGGAGCCTTCATCCTAGAGCAACAAGTAATATCATATCTCAAGCATAGATCCCGGGCATACCAACGCAACATAATAAATTGGTCCCATAATAGTTTCCCTTTTTGTGTCGAGCGATAATCCCTAAAGTATTCACGTTGATCCAACGTGTCTCCCACTATAAAGTTGAATGGGGTTTTCTCAGGATTATCAAAGTAGTACATAATATCTTTCACATAATGAGAATCGAGGGTTTTAGGAGTTACCCCATCTCCATGAGTAGCAAGCAATGTTGAGGATATCGCTTATCGTTATTGTTTCGGTCAGCTAAGGATTAGAGATTAATCGGAAATCAGCCGATTAATCGATTTTATCGGTCGACTATTAATCGGATTATTTTTTTTGCAAATATCAGGTTCCCAACACTAAAATACGCTATACTCAACACCAAACAATATTTTACATAAGTGTTACCTTGATTTCTAGCCTTTGAATCCTCGTATAATGGCAAACAAAATAAGAAAATAGTACATATTTCGTAACAAGGTCCACAAAACATAAATAAACATAGTTTTTGCAAACATCATGCTATGAATAGGTCTAATTTATCGGTAGATTCCCGATAAATCGCTTGTTAGAATGATAAATCGGTCCAAAAGATAAACGGCAAAGATAAGGCATAATCTTATCGGTCACTCCTCGATTAGCGATAAATCCGAAGATTAATCGGTGAATCAGAAGATTTCTTGAATAGTGGTAGCAAGTACACCTAATTTTTTTTGGTATTTTGCATTCCATATCCATAACTAAAGATAGAGAACAACTTAGAACAGCAAATAAAAATTACTTATTGATAAAGCAAACAAGCACACACGAGAATATTCACCCCACGCTATGACTCCACGGCAACGGCGGCAGAAAAAGGATTTGATGACCAGCAAGTATACGGGATAGTTGTAGCCTCTTTCGATAATTAAGAGTATCAAACCCAACGAGGAGGTAACGATAGAACAAATACTCTCTCAAGTCCTATCGGCCACTGATACGACTCTACACACGCTTGACGTTCGCTTTACCTAGAACAAGTATGAAACTAGAAGTACTTTGTAGGTGTGATAGGATAGGTTTGCAAGATAATAAAGAACACGTAAATATAAACTAGGGGCTGTTTAGATAAAGATGTAATAAAGTAAGTATTAGTAGAGAGATTTTTGTTATGAGAAAGTTATTTGTCCAAGGCAATCGATAACTAGACCGGTAATCACTATTGCAATTCTATTTGAGGGAGAGGCATAAGCTAACATACTTTATCTACTTGGATCATATGCACTTATGATTGGAACTCTAGCAAGCGTCTGGAACTACTAAAGATTCATTAAGGTAAAACCCAACCATAGCATTAAAGTATCAAGTCCCCTTTATCCCATACGCAAACAACCTACTTACTCGTGTCTGTACTTCTGTCACTCACGCCACCCACCATAAGCAAATCATAAACATATTGCAAACCCTACAGCGGGGATCCCTCACGCATGCGCGACATGGGGGGCACAATAGGACAGCACCAATAATAAAACATGCAACTCAAACCAATGACGATCATGAATTAACCCATAGGACAAAATGGATCTACTCAAACATCGTAGGATAGCCATACATCATTGGGAAATAATATATAGCGTTGAGCACCATGTTTAAGTAGAGATTACAGCGGGTAAGAGAGAGGTTACACCGCTGCATAGAGGGGGGAAGAGTTGGTGATGAAGGCGGTGAAGTTGTTGGTGAAGATCGCGGTGATGATGATGGCCCCCGGCGCCGTTCCGGCGCCACCGGAAGAAAGGGGGAGAGAGCCCTCCTTCTTCTTATTCTTCCTTGACCTCCTCCCTAGATAGGAGAAGGGTTTCCCCTCTGGTACTTGGCTCCCATGGCGTGGGAGGGGCGAGAGCCCCTCCAAGATTGGATCTATCTCTCTGTTTCTATGTTCCCAGATTCTACCCCTTCACCGTTTCTTTAATATCCGGAGATCCGTAACTCCGATTGGGGTGAATCTTTCGCCCAGATCTTTCTCATAAAATTAGCTTTCTTGCAGCAAAAGAAGAGCGTCAACCGCCTTACGGGGGGCCCAGGAGAGTCCAGGGCACGCCTGCCTCCCTCAGGCGCGCCCCCTATCTCCTGGCCCCCTCGGGCACCGTCTCGCGTTGATTTTACTTCCCAAAAATCGCAAATATTCCAAAATAATTCTACGTTCGTTTTTATCCTGTTTGGACTCCATTTGATATTGGGTTTCTGCGAAACAAAAAACATGCAATAGACAGGAACTTGCACTAGGCACTGGATCAATATGTTAGTCCCAAAAAATAGTATAAAAAGTTGCCAAAAGTATATAAAAGTTGAATAATATTGGAATGAAACAATCAAAAATTATAGATACGACGGAGACATATCAGACGCGCGCCCCTCCCCCTAGTCCGAATAGGACAAGGAGAGGGGGGCGGCCCCCCCTTTCCTTCCTCTCTCCCTCCTCCTTCCCCCCTTCTCCTAGTCCAACAAGGAAGGAGGGAGTCCTACTCCCGGTGGGAGTAGGACTCCCCTTGGCGTGCCCCCTCCTAGGCCGGCCGCCCCCTCCCCCTAGCTCCTTTATATATGGGGGCAGGGGGCCACCTCTAGTCACAACAATTGATCTCTTGATCTCTTAGCCGTGTGCGGTGCCCCCCTCCACCGTAGTCCTCCTCGATAATATTGTAGTGGTGCTTAGGCGAAGCCCTGCAACGGTAGAACATCAAGATCGTCTCCACGCCGTCATGCTGACGGAACTCTTCGCCGACATTCTGCTGGATCGGAGTACAGGGATCGTCATCGAGCTGAACGTGTGCTAGAACTCGGAGGTGCCTTAGTTTTGGTGCTTGATCGGTTGGGCCGTGAAGACGCACTACAAGAAATATGTCAACTTGTGACCACCACTATTGGTCACTGAATGGTCACTGTTTTCAATTTGTGACCTTTTTGTGACCAAAAACATAATGTCAAAAGCTGGCCGTCATTAACTGACTATAGCGACCTTTCTTCTGAAATGGTCGTAGACATTTATGACCAAAATATGTCTACTGTGGCATTTTGGTCACAAGCAACCTCCCCAGACCACGTAGGAATCCAGTGTGGCAAGCTGATGTGACACAAGAATCAGCCCGGTCCAATTCGGGTTTCTACATGGGTCGAGCCCATTAATTCGGCCTTTTTAATATTTATTTTTCCTATTAATTTTTGCTAGCTACATGGGCTGGCCCAGCTATAATTCGGCCTTTTTATTTTTGGTTTGTGGCCCATTTTTTCTTTTTTTCAAATGGGTCCCAATTGTCAGGTTCTGATATGTGGGCCCCAAATTTCTGATTCTGGTTTGTGGGTCCTTGCTGTCATGGTCATGTTGCTCAGATTTCAAGATGCCAATAATTAAACAACCAATATTTAAATCAAAATAGACAGAAAACAAGTGTAATACTTTAAATAACAAGAAGCAAAAATCTGTTACATCAACACACATACAACATTTCATTCAAAAACAGAGAGAAGATACATGAAATTCTGGAGTTCACAATGCCCAAATAACCTAGCTATTATTACATAACTTGCTATACAAAAATGTCTTGGCGCTTCTTTGAACATCTTCTTTCGTCTTGAATTTAGGCAAAATATCTGCCAACAAGAAAACAGAACAAGGATATAGTGAATAACAACAACAGCAAGTGATGGGGTGCATGAAAATTAAGAAGAGCATTATAGCAGCAATTCAAGTCAACACAATAGATGGACAGTACAACGACATTGCAGGTAGACAAATAGTTCAAGGACAACAAACATGCATGCATACAGACAGTCAAACAGTTCAGGGAACAACAAACTGTCCATCTATTGTGTTAACTTGCAAATATTTCAGGGAACATGCAAACAGTTCAGGGAACATGCATGCAATGGAAGTACGTACTAGTAGTTCAGGGAACTTGCAAATAGTTCAGGGAACATGCATGCAATGCAAACAGTTCACGGAACTTGCAAACAGTTCAGGAAACATGCAAACAGTTCAGGGAATATTGTGTTAACTTGCAAACTGCAAACAGTTCAGAACATGCATGCAATGGAAGTACGTACTAGTAGTTGTACAACACAATGCCAGGTTGGAGCAAATCATGCTTAAGCAAACAATGGCAGCGGCATGGCATAATCAAATAATAATGTGAGAAAACAACTGGATATGATTCACACTTGATCACAGCAAAGAATGTGCTAGTAGTGTGCACTCATAAAAGAATGAATGAATCGACATTGATTTGCTGCACTGCACCATCCAAGGGGAGCAGACTTCTTCAAGGCATCAACCATATCTAGTATATGTGAAAAAGGGTGTTACAGGATCAAAATCGCCATACCAAAAACAAATACTACAAGCATTACTAGAAGGAGCTTTGCAACTAACCCTGAAAATGCCCCCATCAAGCTTTGCTAGGAGGCCCATGCCTCTCCGCTGGCCTTGTTGACGAGTGCCATGGCAGGGTAGCCTTCCTCATCCTTGACCCTTGTGTCATACTTCATGTCCAGTGTTGCATCATATGTGTATATTCAAATAGATGAGGCAAGCAGTATCAAACAACACAGTCACAATCGAATTATGCATAAAAACTGAACCAATACAATGATGCTATGTTGTGGCCATAACAATTGAAACTAATGCCCACTTCATATCAGATCTGCAAGGGGTAGAAGGAGGGGTGGATCTCACCATGTTAGGGGGGTGGAGGAGAGGAGGAGGGCATCCTGTAGCAGCCTAGAACCCTGTGACTTGCGGAAAGTGATGTTCACAATGCCCAATTCCTTATTATCCAGAACACCTGCTCAGACCAGGAGGAAACGTTAGATGCTATCAATCAACATATCAGGGTGACAGGTATAACAAAAGATGAGTACAAAGCTGGAAAGGGAAATGGTAAGAACTGCTGTATAACTACACCAAAATGCATAGGTCTAATATAACAAAAGACAAGTAGAGCGCTGGAAAGGGAAATGGTAAGAAAGTCTATCTATTTGCATCAAAATGCACAAGTCTAATATAACAAAAGACAAGTACAGAGCAGGAAAAGGAAATGCACAGGTATAGGCGACAGTTTTTTTTTCAAAAAACAAAGGGGAATGTACTATATAGTTTTTTCAGTCGAGGTGGAGCAGTCAGGGGAGCAGAGAACATAGATGAGCAGCCCCGGAGACCCGTAGGACGTACTAACAAACTGAATGTACTATATAGTTTTCTTTTGCAAGCATGAGGTAACCAGGAAAAGCAAAATAAAACTGACATATGAAACAAATCCAAACCTCTAGGTGCAGATCAATTCCACATGGCAGACAAATACTGAACAGAAATTTGGATTCACTGATCGTGGAAAACATGGGCAAACCATAAAAGGAGTTAGGTACAAAGACATGCTGAGATCTCGTAGCTGGCAACACGCAGGGGCCTGCACCTTCGTGGCCAGAGTGCGGCGCCGCAGGATCGATGTGCAGCTGTGGTTTGTGGTTGGTGGTGGAGATGTTGGTCCATCAATGACCATCAACTAAACTAACATCAATGCTTATATATTTACTATGAGCATCCTAATTGTTTTTCATTCAAATTTAGAGCTTGCAGTTCTAGTTTCTTCATCCCTTTTTGGATGACAATTTTCTTACGCATGACAGCAGTGCTAGATTTCTTATGCCACAACATCTGCGCGCAGCAATGGGCGGGGATACCATCTAGTACACATAAGACAGTATTTAGCTTAAACCGTAAGAAGCTGAAAATTCAGACCTTCAGACTGTGTATATCAGTAGAATTACAAAGGACTCGTCAGATGCAAGGAAACTAAGATACCATTACAGTTCTCAATTGCTGCACAATTCTAAAACAGAGCATAAGAAATCAAGCACCATAATAACACTCTACATACTAAATTGAAGGGTGGATCCTGACCCGAGCCACTAGCGAAATCGTCAAAATCCTAACCATTTGTACCACTGGATCATGCTCCCCGCGACTTCGCCATGAAAATCCTAGTTACCAGCATAGATCGTAGCCGGGATTACCCCACCACACACGAAACCATGCATCTCCCGCACCATATCTAACCCCTCCAGCATGAAACCCTAAGCGCGCGGGCAGATCAGGGCAGGAAAATTGCAAAGGGGATCGGGATGGGAGACGGGGACGGACCTGAGCCTTGTTGGCGAGGCGGATGACGAGCCTGGAGACGGGGAGCAGTGCGTCGTAGACGAAGGCGTGGTTGATGCACTCGTTGCGGAGGAAGCAGGAGAGGACGCGGCCATCGGCGGTGAGGCCGGCGAGCGCGACCCCGGCGTGGTCAGCGACGCGGAAGACCTTGCGCTGGTGCGAGGAGAGCTTGTTGGCGGACTTGTTGGCGGCGGCGAGGTCGAGGACACGGATCAGGTCAACGATGGCGGCATGGATCTGGGCGCTCGACCGAACTCCTTGCCGGCTTTCCCTCCCTTCTGTTCCCTTGCTTCCCTTCCCTTGGGAGAGGAAGGAGAAAGTGGGGGCGGCGGCGCGGGGGGAGGGGGAGGGTGAGATGGCCGGCGGCAGGGCTCGGGGTGGATCGGCGATGTGGGAGACGAGGGGAGAGATTGGGGTGGCGGCGGCGATGTGGGAGACAAGGGGAGGGTCGGGGTGGGTGGTAGATCTGGAGCCCTAGGGCTCATGGGGTGAGAAGGTGAGGGAGTTTTCTTTTTTCTTTTTTGAGGCAAAGAGGGGGGTGAGGGAGAAAGGGCTGCCGTCAGATCCGAGAGCAACCGACGGCGTTTGAGCATGATCCACGTGACATGCCCATGGACCAATCAGAACCCAGTACAGGTTATGACCTTCTAAATTGGTCGTAATAGACTAAAAATAAGGTGTTGAACCATATTATTTTTTTCAAAAAAGGTGTTAAATCATATAAACAGTTTTATGATATGAGAAATTCAAAAAGAAACATTTTCATTGTGCACAAGGATGCATATTGGAATGGCAAACAATGTTGCCTAAGGAAGTTTTCTTTTTCTTTGGACGAAAGAACCATTTTCCATTTTTCGAGTGCCCAAAAGAAGGTTTTTTTGTGAAGGACCTCCCAAATAATTGTTGCAAAATTGGACCAAATCATTTTTCTAAAATACTAGGCCATATTTAATGCACAATTGACCAAATGGTTGGGTGTAAAAACTTTTTATCGACCTCTGGTGAAAAAGACAAATTCCCGCCGATTGAGTTGGAAGCGGGTCAAATTTGAACTGTAGCTACCTCGTAGTTTGCTCTTTATTTTTTCCAAAAATCATTTCTAGGTACATAAGTATCTATTTAATCAGAGAAACACCAAAAAAATTCCAAGATTCAACCACTAGCTAGGAATGGTCATTCCCGCCGTTCTGACTGCATTTTGAAACAGACATAAAAATTCAAAAAAATTCAAAAAATTGGGAAACCTTCGCATTGTGTCATTATATGTGGCCAAGTTCCAAGGAAAAATAATAAACTTTTAATATGGCAATTATTTTAAAAAAGTGTTCTCAGAAACGAGCTATCACGTGTGGAGATCAATGGCTTTCAAGCCAAATGATCAATCTTATGGCCACATTCATGGCATAGTTTGTTGAAATGATCTCATATTGTGCACAAGGGTGCATATTGGAATGGCAAACAATGTTGCCTAAGGAAGTTTTCTTTTTCTTTGGACGAAAGAACCATTTTCCATTTTTTGAGTGCCCAAAAGGAGGGTTTTTTGTGAACGACCTCCCAAACAATTGTTGCAAAATTGGACCAAATCATTTTTCTAAAATACTAGGCCATATTTAATGCACAATTTACCAAATGGTTGGGTGTAAAAAGTTTTTATACACCTCTGGTGAAAAAGACAAATTCCCGCCGATTGAGTTGGAAGCGGGTCAAATTTGAACTGTAGCTGCCTCGTAGTTTGCTCTTTATGTTTTCCAAAAATCATTTCTAGGTACATAAGTATCTATTTAATCAGAGAAACACCAAAAAAATTCCAGGATTCAACCACTAGCTAGGAACGGTCATTCCCGCCATTTTGGCCGCATTTTGAAACGGGCATAAAAAATTCAAAAAAATCAAAAAATTGGGAAACCTTCGCATTGTGTCATTATATGTGGACAAGTTCCCAGGAAAAATAATAAACTTGTAATACGGAAATTATTTTAAAAAATTGTTCGCAGAAATGAGCTATCACGTGTGGAGATCAATGGCTTTCAAGGCAAAAGATCAATCTTATGGCCACATTCATGGCATAGTTTGTTCAAATGATCTCATATTCTGCACAAGGGTGCATATTGGAATGGCAAACAATGTTGCCTAAGGAAGTTTTCTTTGGACGAAAGAACCATTTTCCATTTTTTGAGTGCCCAAAAGGAGGTTTTTTTGTGAAGGACCTCCCAATTAATTGTTGCAAAATTGGACCAAATCATTTTTCTAAAATACTAGGCCATATCTAATGCACAATTGACCAAATGGTTGGGTGTAAAAAGTTTTTATCCACCTCTGGTGAAAAAGACAAATTCCCGCCGATTTAGTTAGAAGCGGGTCAAATTTGAACTGTAGCTGCCTCGTAGTTTGCTCTTTATTTTTTCCAAAAATCATTTCTTGGTACATAAGTATCTATTTAATCAGAGAAACACCAAAAAAATTCCAAGATTCAACCACTAGCTAGGAACGGTCATTCCCGCCGTTTTGACCGCATTTTCAAACGGGCATAAAAAATTCAAAAAAATCAAAAAATTGGGAAACCTTCGCATTGTGTCATTATATGTTGCCAAGTTCCCAGGAAAAATAATAAACTTGTAATATTGCAATTATTTTAAAAAAGTGTTCTCAGAAATGAGCTATCACGTGTGGAGATCAATGGCTTTCAAGCCAAATAATCAATCTTATGGCCACATTCTTGGCATAGTTTGTTCAAATGATCTCATATTGTGCACAAGGGTGCATATTGGAATTCCTAACAATGTTGCCTATGGGAGTTTTCATTTTCTTTGCACGAAAAAACCATTTTCCATTTTCCGAGTGCCCGAAATGAGTTTTTTTGTGAAGGACCTACCATATATTTGTTGCAAAATTGGACCAAATCAATTTTATAAAATACTAGGCCATATTTAATGCATAATTGACAAAATGGTTGGGTGTCAAAAGTTTTGATCCACCTCTGGTGAAAAAGACAAATTCCTGCCGATTTAGTAGGAAGCAGGTCAAATTTGAACTGCAGCTGCCTCATAGTTTACTATTTATTTTTTCCAAAAATCATTTCTAGTTACATAAGTACCTATTTAATCATAAGTACATGGTTTTGTGGCGATACGTCGAGGTTTGGGCGGTGGCCGAGGCCCCCAACTCTAGAGCGCGTAAACTCGCATGCCCGCCGCGTGGTCACCGCGTGACCGTGCCGTTGCCATGTGTTCTGGGCAGCCTAGGCATGTCTAATGGGTTGGGCACTCCCCAGGTAGGTGCTAGGAAGAAAATTACAACATAAGATTCTTACGAGGAGACCGATCGATGCTCAAACATGAATTAGCAGCCAAGTGTTTGATTAGCAGTTCGGAAAATGTACATGGCTAATGGGCGTGAGTTTTGGCTGAGGATGATCAGTTACTAAGAAGACTGTATTCACAAATTTTCAGCTCCAAAGGAGGAGCCTAGGTGGTACTTGCTTTGCAAACTAGCACACTGGACATAAATAAGAATGTTGAAGCTCGGCTCAAAATAATGAATGGATTGAGCTGGCATTTGGTGGAGGATGGTTATTTGGGCATAGGAAAGCACTATAGAAAATGGATACTATTTGGACATGCCAAAGTGGTACTTCCTTCACAAACTGTTGTTCTGAACAGAATAGGAAAATGAATATTTTTTAATTATTTTTGAACTAGGCAAGGAAGGTTTTTACATATTTGACGAAGATATGACCCAAAGAATTTATGAGATTTTTTTGGGAATTTTGGGAATGACATAAATATAGGTTGTTCACAACCTAGGGCAAACACTGCCACATGGACATGACACATAGGCAAAACTGATGACGTGGCACCTAGTCATCACAACCCACCACAATCTACAAGGTTATGACCATCTATATTGGTTGTTAACAACTAGAAATAAGGCAGCGGACCAACACTATTTGCTTTATGACCATTTCGTGTAAGGAAATTACGACCTTTCTGACCAAAATGGTCGCAATGGTTTAGGGTTTGGAGCCCCCCGAACAGCTTTTGACCAACTGGTCTCAAATGGTCATAGATCTATGACCAATTCTTCCAGGGTCACTGACAGAAGGTCACTAGTTGACATATTTCTTGTAGTGACGTACGACTACATCAACCGCGTTGTTCTAACGCTTTCGCTTTCGGTCTACGAGGGTATGTGGACAACACTCTCCCCTCTCGTTGCTATGCATCACCATGATCTTGCGTGTGCGTAGGAAATCTTTTGAAATTACTACGTTCCCCAATAGTCTACTACACAACCTTCTTCTTGTAGACGTTGTTGGGCCTGCAAGTGCACAGGTTTGTAGGACAGTAGCAAATTTCCCTCAAGTGGATGACCTAATATTTATCAATCCGTAGGAGGCGTAGGATGAAGATGGTCTCTCTCAAACAACCCTGCAACCAAATAATAAAGAGTCTCTTGTGTCCCCAACACACCCAATACAATGGTAAATTGTATAGCTGCACTAATTTGGCAAAGAGAAGGTGATACAAGTGCAATATGGATGGTAGATAAAGGTATTTGTAATATAAAAATATAAAAACAGCAAGGTAACTAATGATAAAAGTGAGCGTAAACGGTATTGCAATGATAGGAAACAAGGCATAGGGTTCATACTTTCACTAGTGCAAGTTCTCTCAACAATAATAACATAGATAGATCATATAACTATCCCTCAACATACAACAAAGAGTCACTCCAAAGCTACTAATAGCGGAGAACAAATGAAGAGATTATGGTAGGGTACGAAACCACCTCAAAGTTATTGTTTTGGATCGATCTATTCAAGAGTTCGTACTAGAATAACACCTTAAGACACAAATCAACCAAAACCCTAATGTCACCTAGATACTCCATTTTCACCTCAAGTATCTGTGGGCATGATTATACGATATGCATCACACAATCTCAGATTCATCTATTCAACCAACACAAAGTACTTCAAAGAGTGCCCCAAAGTTTCTACCGGAGAGTCAAGACGAAAATGTGTGCCAACCCCTATGCATAGGTTCATGGGCGGAACCCGCAAGTTGATCACCAAAACATACATCAAGTGGCATGTGATATCCCATTGTCAGCACAGATATGCACGACAAGACATACATCAAGTGTTCTCAAATCCTTAAAGACTCAATCCGACAAGATAACTTCAAAGGGAAAACTCAATTCATCACAAGAGAGTAGAGGGGGAGAAACATCATAAGATCCAACTATAATAGCGAAGCTCGTGATACATCAAGATCGTGCCATAGAGAGAACACGAGAGAGAGAGAGAGATCAAACACATAGCTACTGGTACATACCCTCAGCCCCGAGGGTGAACTACTCCCTCCTCATCATGGAGAGCGCCGGGATGATGAATATGGCCACCGGTGATGGGTTGCCCCTCCGGCAGGGTGCCGGAACGGGATCCCGAGAGGTTTTTGGTGGCTACAGAGGCTTGCGGTGGCGGAACTCCCGATCTATCTTCTCTCTCGATGTTTTTAGGGTATAAGGGAATATATAGGTGAAATAAGTCGGTCGGGGGAGCCTCGAGGGGCCCACGAGAGGGTAGGGCGCACCCAGGGGGGTGGGCGAGCCCCCTGTCTCGTGGCTCCCTCGATGATCCCCTGGCTTGCACTCCAAGTTTCCTGGATCATAATCTTCCAAAAAATCACGCTGCCGAAGGTTTCATTCCGTTTGGACTCCGTTTGATATTCCTTTTCTTAGAAATACTGAAACAGGCAATAAAACAACAATATGGGATGGGCCTCCGGTTAGTAGGTTAGTCCCAAAAATAATATAAAAGTGTATAATAAATCCCGTAATCATTCAAAACAGATAATAAAATAGCATGAATGCTTCATAAATTATAGATACGTTGGAGACGTATCAGCATCCCCAAGCTTAATTCCTCCTCGTCCTCGAGTAGGTAAATGATAAAAGAAAGAATTTATGAAGTGTGAATGCTACCAGGTGCACAAGTTTGATCAATGATAATTTCAATCACCTTTTCTAGCATGATTATATGTCATAACAGTGGTTCTTCTCATAAAACTTCTCACGATAAAGTAACAAGCAATTCACATGTCAAAGCATAGAGCATAAACTTTCTTGAAAACTAGCAAACTTCATTCTCAGTCATCAAACAATTGCAATTCATCTTATTTTTAGGAATAGCAAACTCCACATACTCAACTATCATATAGTCTTCTACAATTGCTAACACTCATGCAATACTAATGGTTATGGAATTTCAATCGGACACTGAGAAAGATAGGGGCTTATAGTGTTGCCTCCCAATGTATTCACCTTTGGGTGATGTCAACAATAATAGTTCATGCTAACTTACATCCAATTGGATATATATATATATATCAGGATCTTCCCAACACGAGGTGCTTGCCAAAGGATAAAATGAAAAAGGGAAAGGTGAAGATCACCTTGACTCTTGCATAAAAGTAAAAGACGTAAAGTAAAAGATAGGCCCTTCGCAGAGGGAAGCAGAGGTTGTCATGCACTTTTAGGGTTGGATACACAAAATCTTAATGCGAATGAACGTCACTTTATATTGCCACTTGTATATGGACCTTTATTATGAAGTCAGTCGCTTTTATTGCTTCCATAACAAGATCGTATAAAGCTATTTTATTCACACCAAAAGATCATACATATTTAGAGAGCAATTTTTATTGCTTGCACCGATGACAACTTACTTGAAGGATCTTACTCAATCCATAGGTAGGTATGGTGGACTCTCATGGCAAAACTGGGTTTAAGGATATTTGGAAGCACAAGTAGTATCTCTACTTAGTGCAAGGAATTTTGGCTAACATGAGGGGGAAAGGCAAGCTCAACATGTTTGAATGATCCATGACAATATACTATACTTTAACTGAGATGTCGGAAAACATAACCCATTACGTTGTCTTCCTTGTCCAACATCAACTCTTTAGCATGTCATACTTATGAGTGCTCCCAATTATAAAAGATGTCTAGGATAGTATATTTACATGTGGAATCTCTCTTCCTTCAATATTCTTTCATGAATTGTTTAAATGACCAATACAATGCTTGCTAACCTTCAATAAATTTACAGCCTCTACTTCTTAGATGTGAAGTCATTACTGCCCATGGGATAAGCTAATGAGGCATATATAATTTCAGATTTATGACAATCAACTCATTCAGCCATTTAATCATAGGATATAAGTGAAGCACGCGAGTAAATGAAAAACTACTCCAAAAAGATATAAGTGAAGATCAATGAGTAGCTAAATAATTATATAACTATGTGAAGACTCTCTCTCATTTAAGAATTTCAGATCTTGGTATTGTATTCAAACAGCAAGCAAAACAAAATAAAATGACATTGAAAGGATAGCACAACTCATGTGAAGAAGCAAAAACTTAGGCTCAACCGATACTAACCGATAGTTGTTGAAGAAGAAAGGTGGGATGCCTCACAGGGCATCCCCAAGCTTAGATTCTTGAGACTTCTTGAAATATTATCTTGGGGTGCCTTGGTCATACCCAAGCTTTAACTTTTGTGTCTCCTTAATTCCTCTCATATCATGGTTTCTCTTTTTGTCAAAAGCTTCATTCACAACAAACTCAACAAGAACTCATGAGATAGGTTAGTATAAATGCAAAACCTTATCATTTTCTACTGTAACAAATCACTAAAATTATTATTCAACATTGCATACTAAATGCCTCTGCATATTTAATACTCCGATCCTCCAATAGAATCATTAAACAAGCAAACATATGCAAACAATGCAAACATAACAGCAATCTGCCAAAACAGTACAGTCTGTAAAGAATGCAAGAGTCATCATACTTCCCTAACTCCAAAAATTATGAAATAAAATTCTAACTGTAGTAAATTTATCATAGCTCATTATTCAAAAAGTTTCATCATTATATCATTCTCTGACTTTTCTAGGGAATTTTTGCAACAGCGGTAAACTTTCTGTTTTCAAACAACAACATGTATACTAGCAAAATAAGCATGGAAAAGGCTATCCTTGACATTTTTATTGAAAATAAAGATGCAAAACATAAATCTAAATAACAGCAAGAAAATACTAACAAAAGAAAATGACACTCCAAGCAAAACACATATCATGTGGCGAATAAAAATATAGCTCCAAGTAAAGTTACCGATGAACGAAGACGAAAGAGGGGATGCCTTCCGGGGCATCCCCAAGCTTAGGCTCTTGGTTGTCCTTCAATATTACCTTGGGGTGCCTTGGGAACACCCAAGCTTAGGCTCTTTCCACTCCTATTCCATAGTCCATCGAATCTTTACCCAAAACTTGAAAACTCCACAACACAAAACTCAACAGAAAACTCGTAAGCTCTGTTAGTATAAGAAAATAAAACCACCACTTAGGTACTGTAATGAACTCATTCTAAATTCATATTGGTGTAATATCTACTGTACTCCAACTTATCTATGGTTCATATCCTCTGATACTACTCATAGATTCATCAAAATAAGCAATCGACACATAGAAAACAGAATCTGTCAAAAACAGAACAGTCTGTAGTAATCTGTATCAAACGTATACTTATGGAACTCCAAAACTTCTACCAAATTAGTAAGTCCTAAGAAATTTGTGTACCAATCGAGAGTAAAAATAATCAGATGAGAATCACGTTTCTGTGAATTAACAAAACTAATTTACTGGGTGCAAAAGTTTCTGATTTTCAGCAGGATCAACACAACTATCACCGTAAGCTATCCTAAAGGTCTTACTTGGCACTTTATTGAAACAGAAGCTATAAAACATGATTACTACAGTAGAATAATCATGTGGACACACAAAAACATTAAGGGTAAATGTTGGGTTGTCTTCCAACAAGCGCTTTTCTTTAATGCCTTTCTAGCTAGGCATGATGATGACAATGATGCTCACATAAAAGATAAGAATTGAAACATAACAGGAGCATCATGAAGCATATGACTAGCACATTTAAGTCTAACCCACTTCCTATGCATAGGGATTTTGTGAGCAAACAACTTATGGGAACAACAATCAACTAGCATATGAAGGCAAAACAAGCATAACTTCAAAACTTTAAGCACATAGAGAGGAAACTTGATATTATTACAATTCCTACAAGCATATGTTCCTCCCACATAATAATTTTCAGTAGCATCATGAATGAATTCAACAATATAACCAGCACCTAAAGCATTCTTTTCATGATCTACAAGCATAGAAAATTTACTACTCTCCGCATAAGCAAAATTCTTCTCATGAATAGTAGTGGGAGCAAACTCAACAAAATAATTATCATGTGAGGCATAATCCAATTGAAAACTAAAATCATGATGACAAGTTTCATGGTTATCATTATTCTTAATAGCATACAAGTCATCACAATAGTCATCATAGATAGCAACTTTGTTCTCATAATCAATTGGAACCTCTTCCGAAATAGTGGAATCATCACTAAATAAAGTTGACACTCTTCCAAATCCACTTTCATCAATATAATCATCCTCCAAAATAGTGGGATCACTACTTTCTAAAGTTGACACTCTTCCAAACCCACTTTCATCAATATAATCATCATAAATAGGAGGCATGCTTTCATCATAATAAATATTCTCATCAAAACTTGGGGGACTAAACATAGCATATTCATCAAACATAGCTTCCCCAAGCTTGTGGCTTTGCATATCATTAGCATCATGGATATTCAAGGAATTCATACTAACAACATTGCAATCATGCTCATCATTCAAACATTTAGTACCAAGCATTTTTATGCCGTCTTCTTCTAGCACTTGAGCACAATTTTCTTTTCCATCATACTCACGAAAGATATTAAAAAGATGAAGCGTATGAGACAAACTTAACTCCATTTCTTTGTAGTTTTCATTTATAAACTAAACTAGTGATAAAACAAGAAACAAAAAGATTTGATTGCAAGATCTAAAGATATACCTTCAATCACTCACCTCCCCGGCAACAGCGCCAGAAAAGAGCTTGATGTCTACTACACAACCTTCTTCTTGTAGATGTTGTTGGGCCTGCAAGTGCACAGGTTTGTAGGACAGTAGCAAATTTCCCTCAAGTGGATGACCTAAGGTTTATCAATCCGTAGGAGGCATAGGATGAAGATGGTCTCTCTCAAACAACCCTGCAACCAAATGACAAAGAGTCTCTTCTGTCCCCAACACACCCAATACAATGGTAAATTGTATAGCTGCACTAGTTCGGCGAAGAGATGGTGATACAAGTGCAATATGGATGGTAGATAAAGGTATTTGTAATCTGAAAATATAAAAACAGCAAGGTAACTAATGATAAAAGTGAGCGTAAACGGTATTGCAATGATAGGAAACAAGGCATAGGGTTCATACTTTCACTAGCTCAAGTTCTCTCAACAATAATAACATAGATAGATCATATAACTATCCCTCAACATGCAACAAAGAGTCACTCCAAAGCCACTAATAGCGGAGAACAAACGAAGAGATTATGGTAGGGTACAAAACCACCTCAAAGTTATTCTTTAGGATCGATCTATTCAAGAGTTCGTACTAGAATAACACCTTAAGACACAAATCAACCAAAACCCTAATGTCACCTAGATACTCCATTGTCACCTCAAGTATCCGTGGGCATGATTATACGATATGCATCACACAATCTCAGATTCATCTATTCAACCAACACAAAGTACTTCAAAGAGTGCCCCAAAGTTTCTACCGGAGAGTCAAGACGAAAACGTGTGCCAACCCCTATGGATAGGTTCATGGGCGGAACCCGCAAGTTGAAAACCAAAACATACATCAAGTGGCACGTGATATGCCATTGTCACCACAGATACGCACGGCAAGACATATATCAAGTGTTCTCAAATCCTTAAAGACTCAATCCGACAAGATAACTTCAAAGGGAAAACTCAATTCATCACAAGAGAGTAGAGGGGGAGAAACATCATAAGATCCAACTATAATAGCAAAGCTCGCGATACATCAAGATCGTGCCATAGAGAGAACACGAGAGAGAGAGAGAGAGATCAAACACATAGCTACTGGTACATACCCTCAGCCCCGAGGGTGAACTACTCCCTCCTCGTCATGGAGAGCGCCCGGATGATGAAGATGGCCACCGGTGATGGGTTCCCCCTCCGGCAGGGTGCCGAAACGGGCTCCCGAGAGGTTTTTGGTGGCTACAGAGGCTTGCCGTGGCGGAACTCCCGATCTATCTTCTCTCTTGATGTTTTTAGGGTATAAGAGAATATATAGGCGAAAGAAGTCGGTCGGGGGAGCCTCAAGGGGCCCACGAGAGTGTAGGCGCCCCCCTGTCTCGTGGCTCCCTCGATGATCCCCTGGCTTGCACTCCAAGTCTCCTGGGTCATAATCTTCCAAAAAATCACGCTGCCGAAGGTTTCATTCCGTTTGGACTCCGTTTGATATTCCTTTTCTTCGCAATACTGAAACAGGCAATAAAACAGCAATATGGGCTGGGCCTCCAGTTAGTAGGTTAGTCCCAAAAATAGTATAAAAGTGTATAATAAAGCCCGTAATCATTCAAAACAGATAATAAAATATCATGAATGCTTCATAAATTATAGATACGTTGGAGACGATCAAGCTTGATGTCATATGTTCGGAGGTTGTCAAACGTGAGACGCAGATCATGTATTAATGACTTGACGTGTCTAGTTTTGATGACGACATCATCTACATATGCTTCAACTGTCTTGCCGATTTGTTTCTCCATACATGTTTGAATCATGCGTTGATAGGTGGCACCGGCGTTTTTGAGCCCGAAAAGCATAGTGTTGAAGCAGAAAGGTCCGTATGGGGTGATGAATGTCGTTGCGGCCTGATCGGACTCCTTCATCTTGATTTGATGGTATCCGGAGTATGCGTCGAGGAAACACAATGAGTCATGTCCCACGGTGGCATCAATAATCTGATCGATGTGGGGGAGGGGGAAGGGATCCTTAGGGCAGGCCTTGTTAAGGTCTTTGAAATCGACACATAGCTAGGCGCCAAGATTTATCCTTCTTGGGTACCATCACCAGGTTTGCTAGCCAGCCCAGGTGTTTTATCTCTCTGATGAATCCGACCTCGAGTAACTTGGCTAGTTCCTCCCCCATGGCTTGTCGTTTGGGTTCGGAGAAGCGCCGAAGTGTTTTCTTGACCGACTTATATCCCTTCAGTATGTTTAGGCTATGTTCGGCCAGCCTGCGTTGGATCCCTGGCATGTCAGAAGGGTGCCAGGCAAATATGTCCCAGTTTTCGCGTAGGAACGTCTGCAGTGCGTCGTCAACCGTGGGGTTCAGCTGTGCTCCGATGGATGCTGTCTTCGTGGAGTCCGTTGGGTGGACTTGGAATTTGACTATTTTGTCTGCTGGTTTAAAGGAGGTGGATTTGGGTCGCTTGTCGAGTATCACGTCGTCCCTATCCACCGTGGAGCGCAACACGGTTAACTCTTCGGCCGCGAGGGCTTCAGACAATGCCTCGAGGGACAAAGCGGTGGTTTTGTTTTCGGCGTGGAGTGCTATGTCTGGATTGCTGGCAAGAGTGATGATTCCTTTGGGCCCGGGCATCTTGAGCTTCGTGTACCCATAATGGGCTATAGCTTGGCAGCTTGCAAATGCATCTCGCCCTAACAAGGCGTGATATCCACTATTGAAAGGGGCCACTTGAAAGGTTAGCTCTGTGGACCGATAATTCTCTGGCGTGCCGAATACCACATTGAGTGTGATTTTTCCCGCACATCGCGCCTCCCGACTAGGAATAATTCCTTGGAAGGTCGTGCCACTTTGCTCAATGCGGCTCCTGTCTATTTCCATTTTGTTGAGAGTTTCCTCGTAAATGAGGTTTAGTCCGCTCCCGCCGTCCATGAGCACTTTGGTAAGCCGAAAGCCGTCCACAATCGGACTAAGGTCCAATGCGGCTGGTGACCGGACTATTCTGAGTTTTTGTTCATCACTAGCATTGAAAGTTATGGCCGTGTCATTCCAGGGGTTTATTGCTGCAACTTGGCAGACTTCGCCTAGGCCGCGGAGTGCCCTATTGCGCCTATTGTTTGAGTTAAAGGTCTCGAAAACTGTCAATACTGTAGGGTTGTTGTCTTCCATGGGATGTTATTCTGCAATATTTTTGGTGAGGAGATCCTCGCCGCTTTTGGCCACCTGCCGAAGTATCCAACATGCTCTAAGGCTATGAGTTGGTACAGTATCCGGTGTTGTGTGTATTTTGCATGGCCTATCGAGCCATCCCTCCAAAACGGTTCCGCGCCCCGTAATGGGCTTTGATTTTTTTCTTATTGGATCAAGCGACCGATGAGGGTGCATCCTTCTTGTCCGGATGAGGGGTTTAGTGGGAGCCGGTGGCTCCCAAGAGGCTGCCTGAGTTTTCCAGGCGCTTTCCATTGCGCAGTACTTCTGTACTATCGTTGCCATGTCCGCGAAGTGTGATGCGCGACGGAGGATGATTGCATTGAGGATTCCCTCATCCGTGCAATTTTTGCAGAATAATGAGATTGCGTCTTCATCGCGACAGTCTTTGATCTTGTCCTTGACAAGGAGGAATCTGGCCCAAAAGTGATGGACTATTTCTTGGGACTGCTGTCTGATGTGGGTAAGATCGCTTATATCTGGGTGGGTGGGTGGATTTAAGTCCGAACCCTGACCCAATCTGGGATCCGGAGCTTGAGAAACTTCCGAACTTAACAGTCCGGGCTCCGGGATATCAACCAATTTTTCAGGCCCATAGACTGACTCTAGGTTCGGCGTACGGGGCATGTCTTCCCGCGGGCGGGTGTCCAGCTCTATGAGCTCGGCAATCCGAACATAGTTCATCCTCACTATAGAGGGGGAGTTGTCGTATTGATCCTCCACTACCGCTATCTAATGGGTGATCGGCGGAGATTCAATTTCTCTTTGATCGGGTTTAAGCCCAATCCGATCATAGTCCATAGAGACTCCCAAGGCGGTGATGCGATCCAGGAGTTCATTTAAAGACGACAACTCCATCGGATCCATCTGTTCGGAGTATTCTGAGCTAACGCGGAGGCCAAACGGGCGGTCATAGTGAAGCCGCCCAGCCAGAGGATTTGGACTGAGGCCAGGGCTCCCCCAGAGGTGATGTTGTCCTGGATAACAAGGCAAGCCATCAAGCATGTCTTCAACGTCACAGCGGAACTCTCAATGAAAGCGCCAATTTCGGTGTCAAAATCGGCCGATCTCGGGTAGGGGGTCCCGAACTGTGCGTCTAAGGCTAATGATAACATGAGGCGGGGGACACAATGTTTACCCAGGTTTGGGCCCTCTCTATGGACGTAATACCCTACTTCCTCCTTGATTGATCTTGATGAATATGAGTATTACAAGAGTTGATCTACCACGAGATCATAATGGCTAAACCCTAGAAGCCTAGCCTATGAGATTATGATTGTTGTTCTATGAACTAAACCCTCCGGTTTATATAGAAACCAGAGGGGGCTAGGGTTACACAAAGTCGGTTACAAAGAAAGGAATCTACACATCTGAATTGCCAAGCTTGCCGTCCACGCAAAGGAGAGTCCCATCCGCACACGGGAAGAAGTCTTCTGTCTTGTATCTTCATAGCCCAACAGTCCGGCCCATGTTAATAGTCCGGCTGTCCGAGGACCCCTTAATCCAGGACTCCCTCAGAGATCTATCCAATGTAATCTTCTTGTGAAGTGTGTTTGTCGAGATCCGATGAATTGTGGATTTATGATCAGATTATCTATGAATATTATTTGAATCTCCTCTGAATTCTTATATGCATGATTTGATATCTTTGTATTCTCTTCGAATTATTAGTTTGGTTTGGCCAACTAGATTGGTATTTCTTGCAATGGGATAGGTGCTTAGTTTTGGGTTCAATCTTGTGGTGTCCTCACCTAGTGACAAAGTAGGGGTAGCGAGGCACGTATTGTATTGTTGCCATCAAGGATAAAAAGATGGGGTTTTCATCATATTGCTTGAGTTTATCCCTATACATCATGTCATCTTACTTAAGGCGTTACTCCGTTCTTTATGAACTTAATACTCTAGATGCATGCTAGATAGAGGTCGCTGTGTGGAGTAATAGTAGTAGATGCCGAATCATTTCGGTCTACTTGACATGGACGTGATGCCTATATGCATAATCATTGCCTTGGGTGTCGTCATAACTTTGTGCTTTTCTATTAAATTCTCGACAGTAATTTGTTCACCCACCGTATTATTTGCCTTCATGAGAGAAGCCTCTAGTAAAACCTATGGCCCATAGGTCTATTTCCATCATATATTTTCAGATCTATAAACCAAAAATACCTTGCTGCAATTTTATGTACATTTATTTAGTTTTTACCTTTTAGCAATCTTTTATACCTATCTCTATCAGGTCTCACCTTTGCAATTGATCGAGAAGGGATGGACAACCCCTTTATCGTGTTGGGTGCAAGTGTTTGATTGTTTGTGCAGGTGCATAGATTGGGGACTTGCTTGTACCTCCTACTGGTTTGATACCTTGGTTATCTAACTGAGGGAAATACTTATATCTACTTTGCTACATCACTCTTTCCTTTTCAAGGGAAAACTAACGCAAGTTCAAGAAGTAGCAGTTGGCCAAACCAAACTGATTATTCAAAGAGAAATACAGAGATATCAACTCAAGCATATAAGAATTCAGAGAAGATTCACATAATATTTATAGATAATCTGATCATAAATCCACAATTCATTGAATCTCGACAAACACATTGCAAAAGAATATTACATCAGATAGATCTCCAAGAACATCGAGGAGAACATTGTATTGAAGATCAAAGAGAGAGAAGAAGCCATGTAGCTACTGGCTATGGTCCCGTAGGTCTGTGGTAAAGTATTCACGCTTCATCGGAAGGGCAATAGAGTTGATGTAGAAGCCCTCCATGATAAAATCCCCCTCCAGGGTGTCGGAAAAGGCCCCAAGATGGGATCTCACGGGTAGAGAAGGTTGCGGTAGTGGAAAAGTGTTTTGGTTGACGCTTCTGGTCGTTTGGGAATATTTGTGAATTTATAGGCCAAGAATTAGGGTTAGACACTACAAAAAATACACTTCCGTGATGATACGTGTTTGTCACAGTAGGTCACGTTTTCTGTCATCCATGTACATCCATGAAGATTTTATGACAGAATCAAGATAGTCATACCTGTGCTGTTGTAGAAGTGTTCCATGGCATTACCAAAATTATCATCACGGAAGTGTCCACTTCCATGACGATAAATCACGCGTCATAGAAGTGCTTTCTTCAAGGGTGACCGACACATGGCATCCACCGTAACGAGACGCCGTTAAGCGCCGGTAAGCTATCGTGTCCAGTTTTGGATCCGATAAACCGCTAACAGCCACGACCAATGCCGATTTTCCACGTGTAAAATTCTCATTGGCCGACAGAACCACGTGTCAGCTCCGCGTTGGCACAGGTGTCACTCATCCAACGGTCGAGATGGGCCTATGATATGTTGACACGTGGACGGGCCCAAAAGTGGCCCATAAAGTTTAAATGGGCTGGCCCAACTAAAGGCCCACAAGATTTAGCAGATCATAATGGGCTGGCCCAGCTAAAGGCCCACAAGATTTTGCAGACCATAATGGGCCAGCCCAGCTAAAGGCCCACAAGATTTAGCGGACCACAATGGGCTGTCCCAGCTAAAGGCCCACAAGATTTTGCAGACATAATGGGTCGGCCCAGCTAAAGGCCCAACATTCTCAGTTAAGGCCCGTATGGCTATTGGCCCGTCAACGACCTGTCCTAAACTTGTCATCATCGCGTCCCATGGTCACTTCTGGCCCGTCAACAGTCCGCTAAGTATTTGGGCCGAATTACGGCCCAGTGTATTTCTGGCCTATTAAAGGTCCTGCTTCATTTGGGCCCATTTACAGGCCATTGAAACTTTCAGCCCATAAATGACCGTGAAGGATTTGGGCCATATTCGGCCATGTCTGACATTCGGCCTGTTACAGGCCCACTATAGATTTGGGCCACTTTCGGCCTATTGTGATTTTCGGCCTGTTAACGTCAGACAAAATCCATGGGCCATATGTGGCCCAACGTCACATCGGGCCCATTAACGGCCCATATAAAAATGACACTGATCTAGCCCGACCGAACTTCTGGCCTGTTAAAGGCCCGTGTATTAGGTCGGTGCATTTACGGCCCGTCCGAATTTCGGCCAGTGGAAGATCCACATAGTAAATGGGCCACCATTTTGGCCTGCTAAGACCAGTGGGTTATTTGGCACTATCAGGGTCCAATGTCACTTTCGGCCTATTAAAGGCCCATGTTTTTATGGGCTCGAGATATTTACACCTGTAAACGGCCTATTGCTACTGAGGGCCCAAATTATGTTTAGGCCTGTTAAAGGCCCACTATGGGCACATGCCTACCAGAAAAATATGAAAGCTTATGCTGATTTAGGCCCAGATATTTTTAGTGGGCTACATGCAAATTTCGGCCCATAATCGGTTTTTAGCCCAATTGGAATGGGCCTAACGATTGTTGGCATGTTGGGATCCTACGAAGCTTTTGGCCGAATACATTACTAAGACAAACCTACACTATAAAAAAATAGCGTCGTAATTACTGCAGCCTTTGGCAGCATCATAAATGCTGTATCACAACAAAATAAATTCCAACCATACAACAAAAGGCCTGTTGGCATAAAGTTTACAGTCCTTGCAGATAAAAGCACCATCAAATGTATAGAAGCATAGATCATTTGAACTGAGTGCTAATGTTTCAGGTTGTAGACTCTGATGGAGCAGCACGATCTTCACCTTTTTCCGCCATTGCTCTTGAACAATGAAGCGAATGTCTGATAGTATGGTTTCAAAACCATTCATATCTTGACGACATTTGTCAACCACTATTCTTGTTTCCGAAACGACACCCATTAGGGATTGGACTTGTGTCTGGAGCACAGATATATCGCTCTGTCTAGCCAGAAGATTTTGTTCAGTAGGCGATTTGGACGAGGTTACCTTGACAACCAACCCAGAATTACGCAGGAAGGTGCTTTTTGCACTGTTAGTGGAGAGATACTGACGCACTGCAGCAAGAGGTGACATTGTGAATATGGTAGCCTCGTCACCTTCAGGTGGTTGTGGCTGTTCAATCATTTGTTCCATAGCTTCCTGAAAGTTTGAACTTGTAGATTAGTGTACCAGATAAGTTACTAATGAGACAAAAATAAACAAAGTAGGTTACACGTTTATACATAACTTATTTTGGTGAACTACTGTAATACATTAGCATGTATTGTAGTGCCAACTACATAATAAAATCACTTTCGAAACATATGTCCATGTAGCATGCCTATTGCATTGTCTATTTCCTCACATTCATTGACATCTAAGGATAAATAGACATGGTTTAAAGTAGGATGAACATAGTATGACATCATTCATATCATGGGAAAACAGATATAAAACAAATAAGCTATTTTATCATTGTGTGCGCACGTGAACATAACAACTAGATTACAGATCAAGACCAAAAGGATATCCTCCATCTCTTTTAAACCATGTAAGGTGAAATGATACATTAAGACAACTGTGTATAAAAGTGAACAGAGTAACTAACATTGGTTGCAAACCAAGTAGTTAAATGAACACATCAGAGTACCAATCAGTTCAAAGGCAGGAGGAGTAAGGACTTACAACAGCGGCTTGAACTAGTGTGCTCATGCCCTTCATCTTGCTGGTGTGGAAATCCTTGAAGATTTGCACTGCATTCGGTTCAGGTTCTTTTTGTTCCGCCCGGGCTTTCCTCTGTATTTGGAATAAGTCAATATAGATACGATAATATGGCACAGAAAAAAGAAGGAAGTAGCAGCTATTTACAAGAGCCTTGCAGTGTGCAATATAGCTACGAGATCCTGTTGTCTATTAGAATTTCACTTTAGAATGGTTGGTCTTGTTCTTCAAACAGTTAGCCTAGAAGAAGATACACTTGTAAGGCACATACATAAGTACAAGTTCAATATGTGGTCTGATCAAATACATATAGCCAACCTGGTACTTTGGATCAGACCAATGTTTAACGAGGGTTATCTAGTCTTCATCTGTAATATATTCCACTAGAGATGTTTGGGCGATTTCATTGTTAGCCTTGCCTTCAAAGTGAGATTTTCTAAGGTGGTACCGATACTGTCATAGAGCAGACTAAAAAACATGAGTGCATGCTTGCTTAGTTGCATCATCTTTCGGATCCAACTTGAACCTCATATGTTGAAAAAAGAATGTGAGTCTTATTAGGAGGAAGCTAGAAAGTATGGGACAGAGCAAGACAATATTACTAATTACGATGAATAACATTACTTACGGATAAATGGTCAAGAAAGGTGTTAAACTGGGTATTGTCTTTCTCATTCCTGTACTGGATCCACGTTGGGAGGATACGTGCATGACACCTAACAGCAACGGCTGCCTCTGATACTAACTTGGTTGACTCTGTAGCATCACGTGGCCTTTTAAAACCTGCCTCAAAATGGATCTCCATTCTTCCTCCTTTAGATTTTGTTAATCTGTCAAGCATTATCCCTGATGTCTGTTTCTGCTTGCGCCATGGTGCTAGTTTAACAACGAATATGGAAAGTGTTAGTGTACATCAAACTGTGAGAGTACATATAAAGGAGCATGCAACTACAACTTGACTCGGTCATGTACTATCTTGGTGTTGATGCTCATGAGGTTCATCTGATCTTGGCAAGTCCTGTTGTGTTAGCAGTGCTTCAGAAGTAGTGTTAGGTGTGAAGGCAGCTAGGGAACTGGCCAGTTCTGGAGCAAACTAACGAGTAACTCATTGAGATGCTGGTACAGTTGAAGCGGATGCTATAGTTGGTGGAGTAGGTGATACTGTGTTTGTAGATTTAGCCGGTGGACTTGGACCTTCTACTGCACTATAAGTACCAGCAGAATCTCGACGGCAGATCCTTTTCTGTTTCACCCGATGAGTAACACCACTCCCTACTATATTATTTTCCTTGCTCTTTTTTGACTTTGCCATGTCAAGCCATACCCAAAACACAAAAGAATAAAATCACTCTTCATAACTCATTGATGCATGATATAGACAAGCAATACTTTGATGTAAGACAACTGTATGAGGATGGAATATGTAAGAAAAACAGGATGACGCGACATATTCACAGCTACGATGTGTAAACTAAGCAGAAGGATTTTCAAGAAATAGAAGTAATGCAAGCTAGACACCATATGAAAGATGCAACCAACATTACTCTGCCAAGTTAAAAGTGTCTTGTCATAAGTGGCAATTCGAAAAATTAGAAGCAGTAGAACATAGAAATCAATGCAAGATGCAACCACTATCAAACTACCATGTTAAAAGCATCCAATCATGAGTGACTGATGCGGGATACACAACAGAAGTACTTTGATGTAAAAACATGGTATGATAGATAGATCCAGTGTATTCTAGACACAGAAAGCCATGTCATATGTACATGCATAACGTATAAACTCAGCAAGTGCAATTTAATCAAAATAGAGGAAATACAGGCTAGACAACATATGCAACATGAAACCAATTATCACACTGTCAACTTAGAGTAAGCACCTACGATGGTGGAGTACGGGAGATGAACTCATCATGTAGACTTGGGACTTCAACTTCATTAGCAGTGGCAAATCTAGAGAGTCTCTGTTTGCGCCGGTGCGGAGGACCACCAACATCCCCTAACTTACTCTTTCCCTTCCTATTTTCTGATATTGCCTTATGAAGTAAAAACCACAAGAAGATGAATAAAATTTGCTCTGCATAACTGTGTTGATGCATGATACAGACGAACACTACTTTCATGTAAGGCAAGCGGGGGATAGGAGGATAGAATGTATACAAAAAAGACAGCATTACATATTCACACGTACGATAGGAGGATGGAATATGTATGAAAAAACAGTAAGCGGAAGGCATTTCAACAAAACTAGAAGAAATGAAAGCTAGGCACCATATGAACATGCAACCAATATCACTCTATCAGGTAAAAAGTGTCTCGTCGTAAGTGCCATTTCAAGAAATTAGAAGCAGTACAAGCTAGAAGACAATGCAAGATGCAACCTACATCATAGTCCCAAGTTAAATGTGTCTTATGGGTAAGTGATCATTACAGGTATAAGTTGTAAGCTACGCAGATGCAATTCAACATAATCAGAAGCAATACAAACTAGACATCATATGGAAAATGCAACCACATATAAGAGTTCCAAGTTAGAGCAAGCACCTATGATGGTGGAGTAGGGGAGATGTGCTCATCATGTACACATATGTTCTAGAAACAGGAACACATGTCATATTCACAGGCATTATGTGTAAAGTAAGCAGATGGAATTCAACAAAGTTAGAAGCAATACAAGCTAGACATCATACACAACATGCAACCACATATAATAGTGCCAAGTTAGAGCAAGCACCTGTGATGGTGGAGTAGGGGAGATGTGCTCATCATCTACACAGCTACGTTGACTGTCCAGCCTTGTGTTGTCTTGCGAATCTTGTTGGGAGGATGGAAGAGTAGAATCTGTAGAGACCCCTATTTGAGTTGCTCGAAGGACCACCATCATCCACTACCGGACTAATTTCCTTCAGCTGTAATGATTTTGCATTGTGAAGTCAAACCGATAAGAAAAAAGGAATAAAATTCACTCTTCAGAACTCATTCATGCATGATACTGATGAACACTACTTGGATGAAAGGCAAACACATGATGCAAGGATGGAATATGTATGAAAAACAGGATGGCGTGACATATTCACACCTATGATGTGGTAACTAAGTAGAAGGCATTTCAACAAATTAGAAGCACAGCAAGCTAGACACCATATGAAAGATGCAACCAATATCACTCTGCCAAATTCAAACTGTATGGCGTTTCAACAAACTAGAAGCAGTACATGCTAGAAATCATATGCAAGACAAAACCAATATCGTAGTGGTGACTTAAAGGTGCCTTATCATAAGTGACTAATGCGGGATATGAAAGAACAATAGTCTGATGTAAGAAAATGGTGTGATAGGCAGATGTAGTATGTACCAAAAATAGGAAGGCGTGTCATATTCACATGTATAATGTTTAAGCTAAGGAGATGCAATTTAACAAATTAGGAGCAATAAAGGCTAGGCACCATATGCAACATGCAACCAGATATCACACTGCCATTAGAGCAAGCACCTTGGGTTGTGGAGTAGGGGAGATGAGATTTGGAACTTGCACTACAATATGAGTAGCAGGAGAATCTGCAGATATCATCTGTTTCGGTTGCTCCAAGGGACCACCATCATTCCGTGCCTTCATCCTTTCAGATTTTGCCTTGTCAAGTAAACACACAAGAAAAAGGAATGAAATTCGCACTTCCAAATTCGTTGATGCATGATAATGACGAACACAACTTTTATGTATGGCAACCACATTATAGGAGGATGGAATATGTACGAAAAACGCTAAGCAGAAGGCATTTCAACAAATTGGAAGCAATGCAATCTAGACACCATATGAAAGATCCAACCAAAATCACTCTACCAAGTTAGATGTGTCTCATTATAAGTGGCACTTCAACAAATTCGAGGCAATACATGTTTGAAATGATATGCAAGATGCAACCAATATTACGCTGTCAACTTGAAGGTGTATCGTCAGAAGTGATTGATGAGGGATACACAAGAAAAGTAGTTTGATGTAAGAACATGGTTAATAGAAAGATGTAGTATTTACCAAAAACAGGAAGGCATGTCATATTCACAGGTATAATGTGTTAACTAAGCAGATGCAATTTACCCTAATTAGAAGCATTACAAGGTAGACACCACATGCAACATGCAACCACATACCACACTGCCAAGTAAGAGAAAGCACCTGCGATGGTGGTGTGGGAGAATTGCGGTCACCAACTAGAGAGCTATGTTGACTATCTTCATTTAGCCTTGCTGTTTCTTGAGAATCATGTGGGAAGGATGACACTGCACTCTTTAAACAAGTAGGGCGTCTCACAGTAACCCACTGTGTGACTGTCTCATCATAAGTGATTGATGAGGGATACAAAAGAGCATTAGTTTGATGTATGAACATGGTTAATGGACATATGTAGTATGTATCAAAAACAGGAAGGCATGTCATTATCAAAGGTATAATGTGTAAAGTAAGCAGATGCAATTTAACCAAATTGGAAGCAATACAAGCTAGACACCATATGCAACTTGCAACCACATTTGACAGCGCGAAGTTAAAGCAAGCACCTGTGATGGTTGTGTGTGGCAATTGAGATCATCAACTACAGAGCTACGTTTACTGTCTCCAACTATTGACACTATACCCTTTAGAGCACTGAAATGCTTAGTGCTTATCTTTGAATTACACTAGAGCAAATTCTGTCTTTTCTTTTCTGCATTCATCAATACTACGTCAGAGTCTGAAATACCCATGCATAAAAAAACAATAGTGTGAGTATGGGTGAAGTATGTGCACAGTTAGTATATGTTGCTATTTGAAAATACAAAGTTGCATGCTAGTGCGTGAATTCTTGAGAAAAGTCAGAATGTGATAAAATGTTGATTTTTTTGGACAATAATCTATGATAAATTTTCTATAGTGTGATAAATTTTCAGAATTTTTGGAGTGAAAGAATTATGAATCTTCTTGCATCCTTTTATAGACTGTCCTGTTTTGGAAGATTGCTGTTATGTTTGCTTGTTTAATGATTATATTTGAGGATAGGAGTATTATAAATGCAGAGGCATTTAGTATGCAATGTTAAATAATATTTTTTGTGATTTGCTACAGTAGAGAATGATAAGGTTATTGAATTGATTACTAACTTATCTTACGAGTTCTTGTTGAGTTTTGTGTGGATGGAGTTTCTAAGATTTAGGGAAAACGTGATATAAAAGGAATTAAGGAGACACAAGAGCTCAAGCTTGGGGATGCCCAAGTCATCCCAAGAAAATATTTCAGGAAGCCTCAAGCATCTAATCTCGGGGATGCCCCGGTAGGTATCCCACTTTTCGTCATCAACAATTATCGGTTAGTATCGGTTGAGCCTAAGTTTTTCTTCTTCACATGATGTGTGCTATTCTTTCACACTATTCTGAAAATCAGAGGGCATCTTATTGAAATTATCATAGGAATTATTGTAGGAATTTCCATAATTATTATAGGAATTACTAGGGAATGGTCTAGGATTAAAGTTTCCTCTATAAGCATTGTTTCCAAAACTATTCCTACCAACAAAATTCACATCCATAGATTCATTATTATTCACAATCAAAGTAGACAAAGTCATATCATTGGGATCAAGAGGAGTATTTTTAGTAGAAAACAACTTCATAAGTTCATCCATCTTTCCACTCAAAACATTGATTTCTTCTATAGCATGTACTTTTTTACTAGAACATCTTTCGGTGTGCCATTGAGAATAATTAGCCATAATATTATCAAGAAGTTTTGTAGCATCTCCTAATGTGATTTCCATAAACGTGCCTCCCGCGGCCGAATCTAAAAGATTTCTAGAAGCAAAGTTCAAACCGGCATAAATTTTTTGTATGATCATCCATAAATTCAAACCATGAGTTGGGCAATTGCGAAGCATCAATTTCATTCTTTCCCAAGATTGGGCAACATGCTCATGATCAAGTTGTTTAAAATTCATAATATCGTTCCTAAGAGTGATAATCTTAGTGGGAGGAAAATACTTAGAGATAAAAGCATCTTTGCACTTGTTCCAAGAATCAATACTATTTTTAGGCAAAGACGAAAACGAAACTTCAGCACGATCTCTAAGTGAAAACGGAAATAACTTCAATTTAACAATATCATTATCCGTATCTTTCTTCTTTTGCATATCACACAAATCAACAAAGTTGTTTAGATGAGTAGCGGCATCTTCGCTAGGAAGGCCGGCGAATTGATCTTTCATAACAAGATTCAGCAAAGCAGTATTGATTTCACAAGACTCAACATCATTAAGAGGAGCAATCGGAGTGCTAAGGAAATCATTATTATTGGTATTGGAGAAATCACACAATTTGGTATTATCTTGCGCCATGGCAACAAGTAATCCAACACACAAGCAAACAGAAAAAGGCAAGCGAAAAGAGAGGAGGAGATTGGGAAAGAGAGGGCGAATAAAACAGCAAGGGTGAAGTGGGGAAGAGGAAAGCGAGAGGCAAATGGAAAATAATGTAAATGCGAGGGAGATGAGTTTGTGATGGGTACTTGATATGTCTTGACTTGAGCGAAGACCTCCCCGGCAATGGCGCCAGAAATCTTTCTTGCTACGTCTTGAGCTTGCATTGGTTTTCCTTGAAGAGGAAAGGGTGATGCAGCAAAGTAGCGTAAGTATTTCCCTCAGTTTTTGAGAACCAAGATATCAATCCAGTAGGAGGCTCCTCAAAAGTCCAACGCACCTACACAAACAAACAAAGAATTTGCAACCAACGCAATAAAGGGGTTGTCAATCCCTTCACAGCCACTTGCGAAAGTTAGATCTGATAGAGATAGTATGATAAGATAAATATATTTTTGGTATTTTATAATATAGATGCAAAAAGTAAAGATGCAAATAAAAGTAGATTGAAAGCTTATATGATAAAAGATAGACCCGGGGGCCGTAGGTTTCACTAGTGGCTTCTCTCAAGATAGCATAAGTATGACGGTGGGTGAACAAATTACTGTCGAGCAATTGATAGAAAAGCGAATAATTATGAGATTATCTAGGCATGATCATGTATATAGGCATCACGTTCACGACAAGTAGACCGACTCCTGCCTGCATCTACTACTATTACTCCACACATCGACCGCTATCCAGCATTCATCTAGAGTATTAAGTTCATAAGAATAGAGTAACGCATTAAGAAAGATGACATGATGTAGAGGGATAAACTCAAGCAATATGATATAAACCCCATCTTTTTATCCTCGATGGCAACAATACAATACGTTCCTTGCAAGCCTTTCTATCACTGGGTAAGGACACCGCAAGATTGAACCCAAAGCTAAGCACTTCTCCCATGGCAAGAAAGATCAATCTAGTAGGCCAAACCAAACTGATAATTCGAAGAGACTTGCAAAGATAAATCAATCATACACAAAAGAATTCAGAGAAGATTCAAATATTTCTCATAGATAAACTTGATCATAAACCCACAATTCATTGGATCTCGACAAACACACCGCAAAAAGAGTTTACATCGAATAGATCTCCACAAGAGAGGGGGAGAACATTGTATTGAGATCCAAAAAGAGAGAAGAAGCCATCTAGCTAATAACTATGGACCCAAAGGTCTGTGGTAAACTACTCACAACTCATCGGAGGGGCTATGGTGTCGATGTAGAAGCCCTCCATGGTCGATTCCCCCTCCAGCGGAGCACCGACGAAGGATCCAAGATGGGATCTCACGGATACAGAAGGTTACGGCGGTGGAAACTGTTTTTCGTTGGCTTCCTTGATGTTTTTGGGGTACGTAGGTATATATAGGAGGAAGAAGTACGTCGGTGGCCGCTCGAGGGGCCGAGGAGACAGGGGCGCGCCCAAGAGGGGTGGGCGCGCCCTCCTATCTCCTGGCCGCCTCGTTTGCTTCTTGACTTACACTCCAAGTTCTCTAGATCACGTTCGTTCCAAAAATCACGCTCCCGAAGGTTTCATTCCGTTTGGACTCCATTTCATATTCCTTTTCTTCGAAACACTGAAATAGGCAAAAAACAGGAATACGGGCTAGGCCTCCGGTTAGTAGGTTAGTCCCAAAAATGATATAAATGTGTAAAACAAAGCCCATAAACATCCAAAAGGGGTAATATAATAGCATGGAACAATCAAAAATATAGATACGTTGGAGACGTATCAAGCATCCCCATGCTTAATTCCTGCTCGTCCTCGAGTAGGTAAATGATAAAAACAGAATTTTTGATGTGGAATGCTACCTAGCATAATTCTCAATGTAATTTTCTTTATTGTGGCATGATTGTTCAGATCCAAATGATTCAAGATGAAATCTTACAAAACATAAAAAATAATAATGCTTCGAAGCATACTAACAAATAATCATGTCCTATCAAAATAGCATAGCCAAAGAAAGATTATCCCTACAAAATCATATAGTTAGGCCATGCTTCATTTTCATTACACAAGATACTCCCGTCATGCACAACCTCAGTTTCAGCCAAGCAATTGGTTCATACTTTTTAACGCGCTTCAGCTTTTTCAACTCTTACGCAATACATGAGCGCAGGCCATGGACATAGCACTATGGTGGTATATGGTGGTGGTTGTGAGGACAAAAAGGGAGAAGATAGTCTCACATCAACTAGGCGTATCAACGGGCTATGGAGATGTCCATCAATAGATATCAATGTGAGTGAGTAGGGATTGCCATGCAACGGATGCACTAGAGCTATAAATATATGAAAGCTCAACAAAAGAACTAAGTGTGTGTGCATCCAACTTGCTTGCTCACGAAGACCTAGGGCATTTTGAGGAAGCCCATCATTGGAATATACAAGCCAAGTTCTATAATGAAAAATTCCCACTTAGTATATGAAAGTGACAACATAGGAGACTCTCTATCATGAAGATCATGGTGCTACTTTGAAGCACAAGTGTGGAAAAGAGATAGTAGAATTGTCCCTTCTCTCTTTTCTCTCATTTTATTTTTTCTTTTACTTTTTACTTTTTACTTTTTTTTCTTTGGCCTCTTTTCTTCTTCTTTTTGGCCTTTCTTCTTTTTCTTTTTTTTCTTTTTAAAGTCCGAAGTCTCATCCCGACTTGTGGGGGAATCATAGTCTTGATCATCCTTTCCTCACTAGGACAATGCTCTAATAATGAAGATCATCACACTTTTATTGATATACAACTCAAGAATTACAACTCAAAACTAGAACAAGATATGACTCTATATGAATGCCTCCGGCGGTGTACCGGGATATGCAATGAATCAAGAGCGACATGTATGAAAATTATGAAGGTGGCTTTTGCCACAAATACGATGTCAACTACATGATCATGCAAAGAGCAATATGACAATGACAGAATGTGTCATAATAAACAGAACGGTGGAAAGTTGCATGGCAATATATCTCGGAATGGTTATGGAAATGTCATAATAGGTAGGTATAGTGGTTGTTTTGAGGAAGGTAAATAATGGGTGCATGATACGGGTGGAAGTTGCGCGATATAATAGAGGCTAGCAAAGTGGAAGGGTGAGTGTGTGTGTATCCATGGACTCACATTAGTCATAAAGAACTCATATACTAATTGCAAAAGTCTACTTGCCCTCGAAGCAAAGTACTACTACGCATTCTCCTAGGGGAAGGGTTGGTAGGATTTAACCATCGCGCGATCCCGACCTCCACTCATAAGGAAGGCAATTAAAAGAGCACCTCATGCAACAAATTTGTCACACAACTTTTACCATACGTGCATGCTACGGCACTTGCCAACTACCAGACAAGTATTTATCAATTTCATAATTACCCACTAGCATGACTCTAACATTACTACCTCTATATCTCAAAATAATTATCAAGCATCAAATTGATCCTAGTGTTTTATGCACTTTCCATGATAGTTTTTATTATACCCAACTTGGATGCTCATCATTCTAGGACCAAATTTGTAACCATAGCAAATACCATGCTATTCTAAAAGAGTCTCAAAATAATATAAGTGAAGCATGAGAGACTAGCAATTTCTTCAAAATTAAGCCACCGTCGTGCTCTAGAAGATATAAGTGAAGTACTAGAGCAAAAACTATCAAGCTCAAAAGATATAAGTGAAGCACATAGAGTATTCTATCAAATACTAATCAAGTGGGCTTCTCCCAAAAGGTGTGTACAGCAAGGATGATTGTGGAAAACTAAAAAGCAAAGACTAATATAATACATGACGCTCCAAGCAAAACACATATCATGTGGCGAATAAAAATATAGCTCCAAGTAAAGTTAACAATGAACGAAGACGAAAGAGGGGATGCCTTCCCGGGGAATCCCCAAGCTTAGGCTTTTGGATACTCTTGAATATCTTGGGGTGCCATGGGCATCCCCAAGCTTAGGCTCTTGCCACTCCTTATTCCATAGTCCATCAAATCTTTACCCAAAACTTGAAAACTTCACAACACAAAACTCAACAGGAAATCTCATAAGCTCCGTTAGTGAAAGAAAACAAAACCACCACATAAGGTACTGTAATGAACTCATTCTTTATTTATTTTGGTGTTAAACCTACTGCATTCCAAGTTCTCTATGGTTCATACCACTTAATACTAGCCATAGATGCATCAAAATAAGCAAACAACACGCGAAAAACAGAATCTGTCAAAAACAGAACAGTTTGTAGCAATCTGTAACTAATGCAAACTTCTGGAACTTTAGAAATCCTACCAAAATAGGAAGTCCTGGGAAATTTGTCTATTGATCATAAGCAAACATAATCAATGCAAAATCACGTTTCTGTGATTTAACAAAACTAATTTCGTGTGTGCAAAGTTTATGTTTTTCAGCAGAATCAAATTAACTATCACCATAGGTTATCCTATAGGTTCTACTTGGCACAAACACTAATTAAAACATTAAAACACATCCGAACAGAAGGTAGATGCAAAATTTATTACTAAACAGAAACAAAAACAAAAAGCACAAATAAAATTGGGTTGCCTCCCAACTAGCGCCATCGTTTAACGCCCCTAGCTACGCATAAAATCGAAGATAGATCTAAGTAGTGCCATCTTTGGCACTAAATTCATAAGTAGCCCGCATGATAGATTCATAAGGTAATTTGACTCTATTTCTTGGAAAGTTCTCCATGCCTTAATGGAAATTGGAATCTAATATTCCCTTCCTTCATATCAATAATCGCGCCAATCGTTCTATGGAAAGGTCTACCAAGAGTAATAGGGCAAGAAATATTGCAATCTATATCAAGAACGATAAAATCTACGGGCACCAAATTTCTATTTGCAACGATGAGAACATCATTGATCCTTCCCATTGGTTTTTTAATGGTGGAATCCGCATGGTGTAAATTCAAAGAGCAATCATCAAGATCATGGAAACCTAGAATATCACATAAAGTTTTCAGAATCGTGGAAACACTAGCACCAAAATCACACAAAGCAAAACACTCATGATTTTTAATTTTAATCTTTATAGTAGTTTCCCGTTCATCATTAACTTTTCTAGGTATAGAAACTTCCAAATTAAGTTTTTCATCATAAGATTGCATCAAGGCATCAACAAAGTGTTTGGTAAAAGCTTTATTTTGACTATAAGCATGAGGAGAATTAACAACGGATTGCAACAAGGAAATACAACCTTCTAAAGAACAATTATCATAATCAAATTCCTTGAAATCCGAGATAGTGGGTTCAATGCTATTTAAAGTCATGACCTCTCCAATCCCACTTTTACCAAATTTAGCATCAAGATCTAAAAATTCCGAATTCTTGGGACGCCTTCTAACTAAAGTTGACTCATCTCCAGTCCCATTATTAACAAGATTAATATTGCAAAACAAAGATCTAATAGGAGACACATCAATAACTTTAAGATCTTCATCATTATTTTAATGGAAACTAGAAGGACACGCCTTTACAAAGCAATCTTTCTTAGCACGCAATCTAGCAGTTCTTTCCTTGCACTCATCAATGGAAATTCTCATTGCTTTGAGCGACTCATTGATATCATGCTTAGGAGGGGTAGATCTAAGTTTAAGAGAATCAACATCAAGCGAAAGTCTATCAACATTCCTAGCCAAATCATCAACTTTGAGCAATTTTTCTTCAAGCAAAGCATTAAAATTCTTTTGAGAAATCATAAATTCTTTCACATTATTCTCAAAATCAGAGGGCATCTTATTAAAATTATCATAGGAATTATTGTAGGAATTTCCATAATTATTAGAGGAATTACTAGGGAAGGGTCTAGGATTAAAGTTTCCTCTATAAGCATTGTTTCGAAAACTATTCCTACCAACAAAATTCACATCCATAGATTCATTATTATTCTCAATCAAAGTAGACAAAGGCATATCATTGGGATAAAGAGGAGTATTTTTAGTAGCAAACAACTTCATAAGTTCATCCATCTTTCCACTCAAAACATTGATTTCTTCTATAGCATGCACTTTTTTACTAGAAGATCTTTCGGTGTGCCATTGAGAATAATTAGCCATAATATTATCAAGAAGTTTTGTACCATCTCCTAATGTGATTTCCATAAACATGCCTCCCGCGGCCGAATCTAAAAGATTTCTAGAAGCAAAGTTCAAACCGGCATAAAAATTTTGTATGATCATCCATAAATTCAAACCATGAGTACGGTAATTGTGAATCATCAATTTCATTCTTTCCCAAGATTGGGCAACATGCTCATGATCAAGTTGTTTAAAATTCATAATATCGTTCCTAAGAGTGATAATCTTAGTGGGAGGAAAATACTTAGAGATAAAAGCATCTTTGCACTTGTTCCAAGAATCAATACTTTTTTTAGGCAAAGACAATAACCAAACTTTAGCATGATCTCTAAGTGAAAACGGAAATAACTTCAACTTAACAATATCATTATCCGTATCTTTCTTCTTTTGCATATCAGACAAATCAACAAAGTTGTTTAGATGAGTAGCGGCATCTTCGCTAGGTAGGCCGGCGAATTGATCTTTCATAACAAGATTCAGCAAAGCAGTATTGATTTCACAAGACTCAACATCATTAAGAGGAGCAATCGGAGTGCTAAGGAAATCATTATTATTGGTATTGGAGAAATCACACAATTTGGTATTATCTTGCGCCATGACAACAAGTAATCCAACACACAAGCAAACAGAAAAAGGCAAGTGAAAAGAGAGTAGGGGATTGGGAAAGAGAGGGCGAATAAAACGGAAGGGGTGAAGTGGGGGAGAGGAAAATGAGAGGCAAATGGCAAATAATGTAAATGCGAGGGAGATGAGTTTGTGATGGGTACTTGGTATGTCTTGACTTGAGCGAAGACCTCCCCGACAACGGCGCTAGAAATCCTTTTTGCTACGTCTTGAGCTTGCGTTGGTTTTCCTTGATGAGGAAAGGGTGATGCAGCAAAGTAGCGTAAGTATTTCCCTTAGTTTTTGAGAACCAAGGTATCAATCCAGTAGGAGGCTCCTCAAAAGTACAACGCACCTACACAAACAAACAAAGAACTCGCAACCAACGCAATAAAGGGGTTGTCAATCCCTTCACGGCCACTTGCAAAAGTGAGATCTGATAGAGATAGTATGATAAGATAAATATATTTTTGGTATTTTATAATATAGATGCAAAAAGTAAAGATGCAAATAAAAGTAGAAGTAAAGCTTATATGATAAAAGATAGACCCGGGGGCCATAGGTTTCACTAGTGGCTTCTCTCAAGATAACACAAGTATTACAGTGGGTGAACAAATTACTGTCGAGCAATTGATAGAAAAGCGAATAATTATGAGATTATATAGGCATGATCATGTATATAGGCATCACGTCCGCGACAAGTAGACCGACTCCTGCCTGCATCTACTACTATTACTCCATACATCGACCGCTATCCAGCATGCATCTAGAGTATTAAGTTCATAAGAATAGAGTAACGCATTAATAAAGATGACATGATGTAGAGGGATAAACTCAAGCAATATGATATAAACCCCATCTTTTTATCCTCGATGGCAACAATACAATACATCCCTTGCAACCCTTTCTGTCACTCGGTAAGGACCCACAAGATTGAACCCAAAGCTAATCACTTCTCCCATGGCAAGAAAGATCAATCTAGTAGGCCAAACCAAACTGATAATTCAAAGAGACTTGCAAAGATAACTCAATCATACATAAAAGAATTCAGAGAAGATTCAAATATTTCTCATAGATAAAATTGATCATAAACCCACAATTCATCGGATCTCGACAAACACACCGCAAAAAGAGTTCACATCGAATAGATCTCCACAAGAGAGGGGGAGAACATTGTATTGAGATCCAAAAAGAGAGAAGAAGCCATCTAGCTAATAACTATGGACCCGAAGGTCTGTGGTAAACTACTCACAACTCATTGGAGGGGCTATGGTGTTGATGTAGAAGCCCTCCGTGGTTGATTCCCCCTCCGGCGGAGCGCCAACGAAGGCTCCAAGATGAGATGTCGCGGATACAAAAGGTTACGGCGGTGGAAATTGTTTTTCGTTGGCTGCCTTGATGTTTTCGGAGTACGTAGGTATATATAGGAGGAAGAAGTACGTCAGTGGCCGCTCGAGGGGCCCAGGAGACAGGGGGCGCGCCTAGGAGGGGTGGGCGCGCCCTCCTATCTCCTGCACGCCTCATTTTCTTCTTGACTTGCACTCCAAGTTCTCCGGATCACATTCGTTCCAAAAATCACGCTCCCGAAGGTTTCATTCCGTTTGGACTCCGTTTGATATTCCTTTTCTTCAAAAACTGAAATAGGCAAAAAACAGCAAAACGGGTTGGGCCTCTGGTTAGTAGGTTAGTCACAAAAATGATATAAATGTGTAAAATAAAGCCCATAAACACCCAAAAGGGGTAATATAATAGCATGGAACAATCAAAAATTATAGATACATTGGAGACGTATCACATACCTACTTATATGTAGTATTTCCATGTCGTTCCAAGTAAATTTGTATGTGCCAACTCTAATTTTCAAAATGAATTTCCTTTTTGTGTGCCTGTAGTGCTCATGAAGCGGCAGGGGGTGGCCAATATTTTCCATGCTAGATGTGTTACTCTCAAGATGAGTGTTTATTCACTTGTCATTGCATGAGAGTGTGGCAGGTAATAGGGATGCCCAGTCTCGAAATGAATAGAAATTTTATTTATGTTGTCAATAATAAATTCCTTGGAAAGTGTTGGCACGGAAGGCACCCATGGATACGGTTAGCCATGGATTGTGAAATAATGGTGGAAAAAGGAATAAACTTTATTTTATGTTTGGGAACCGCCTATGATGTATCTAGCATGGAAAGTATTATGAATTCTCGGTCGTTTTCGTTGACAGGAAAAGCATGCCTCTCAAAGCAATTTTATCTCTCAATATAAGCCTTGAGCTCTGGCACCTATGCAAATCTCTGCTTCCCTCTACGAAGGGCCTATATATTTACTTTTATGTAATATTTATTTTTATTTTGAGTCTCCATCTTATCTTATAAAGCACCAACTAGGGAAAACTATTGTCATACTTGCATTGGATGTAGCTAATATTTGAGTGTGTTTCATGAATGGATCAATGGTTGAGCATAATGGGCTAGGGATAGCTTTCTTTAGCATTGATATTTTGAAAGACATGGTTGCTTGTTAGCATGCTTGAGTATTAATGTATTCATGTCAAATTATAGACTATTGTTGTGAATCATTCAAGTCCAAATATCCATGCCCCAAAGAAAGAGTGTATGATGAATACGATAGGTAGCATTCCAAAACAAAAATTCCGTTTTCAATTGCTACTTTATCATGATGAGTTCTATGAGAAAGAGTTGCTATTATGATGTGAGGAAAAGTGATTGAAATTATCATTGATCAAATATATGCACTATGCTTGCATTCACACTTCATAAATTATTTCTTTTATCATTTACCTACTCGAGGATGAGTATGAATTAAGCTTGGGGATGCTAATACGTCTGCAACGTATCTATAATTTATGAAGTATTAATGCCATGTTTACAAAAATTTTATATTGGTTTTGGTATGATTTGAATGGAACTAACCCGGATTGACTTGTTTTTAGCAGAACTACCGTGGTGTTATTTTTTGTGTGTAGAAATAAAGTTCTCGGAATTGGACAAAACTTTTTGACGATTTTTTTGGAAGAAAAGAGAAATAATGGAGCAACAAACCACCAAAGGGGGGCCCCTGCTGTCCACAAGACACCAGGGCGCGCTAGACCCCCCCTAGTGCACCCAGGTGGGTGGTGGGCCCCCTGAGGCTCATCTTCGCGTGAAACCGAAGAAACCCCCAGAAATAACCCTAGATTAGAATTTCCTCCACCACAAGCCTCTATAGCTACAAAAAAACCAATCTAGACCCGATTCCAGCACTCTCCCGGAGGGGGAAATCATCACCAGTGGCCATCTTCATCATCCCGGCGGCCACCATGATGAGGAGGGAGTAGTCCACCCTCAGGACTAAGGGTTTGTACTAGTAGCTATGTGTTTAATCTCTCTCTCTCTCTCATGTTCTTGATTTGGCATGATCATGATGTATCGTGAGTTTTCTTAATATGGTTGGATCATATGGTGTTTCTCCTCTCTATCTTGTTGTGATGAATTGAGTTTTCCCTTTGAGATTTCGCTATTATCGGATTGAATACTTTTATGGATTTGAGAGCACTTGATGTATGTCTTGCTATGAATACCCGTGGTGACAATGGGGTATCATATTGATTCACTTGATATATGTTTTGGCACTCAACTCGCGGATTCCTGAGGTGACATTGGGGTAATCTATGCATAGGGGTTGATGCACGTTTTCAAACTTGTTTCTCCGGTAGAAATCTTGGTGCACTATTTGAGGTTCTTTCTGTTGGATTGAGTATTATTAATCTGAAATTGTTTGATGCATGTGGTATAATCAACTCACGGATACTCGTAGTGACATTGGAGTATCTAGGTGACATTAGAGTTGGTTGGTGTGTATCATAAGGTGTTATTTTAGTACGAACTCTCAGATAGATCGATCAGAAAGGATAACTTGTGGTCATTTTAGTATGAACTCTTGGATAGATTGATCGGAAATGATAACTTTGATGTGGTTTTGTACCCTACAAACAATTTAGTCTTATCTACTCTGCTAGATAGGAACTTTGGAGTGATTCTTCATCGCACGTTGAGGGATGGTTATATGATCCAATTAAATTAACATTGTTGAGAGATTGCACTAGTGAAAGTACGAACCCTAGGCCTTGTTTTAAAGCATTGCAATATCATTTGTGCTCACCTTTGTTACTTGCTACCTTGATGTTTTTATTGTTACTATTACAAAAATCAATATCTACTATCATTACTACAGTTGTATCACCATCTCTTTGCCGAACTAGTGCACCTATAAAATTTACCATTGTATTTGGTTTGTTCGGGACACAAGAGACTCCTTGTTATTTGGTTGCGGGGTTGTTTGAGAGAGACCATCTTCATCCTATGCCTCCCACGGATTGATAAACCTTAGGTCATCCACTTGAGGGAAAATTGCTACTGTCCTACAAACCCCTGCGCTTGGAGGCCCAACACGAGTCTACAAGAATAAATTTGCATAGTAGACATCAATGCAGTCTTATGGAGGGACCGGTAAGGACGCACTCTAGACATTGTACAACTACTGCTAGTGCAGTAGAAGTTCCAAGTGAATATGATGGGCCCAACAATTCTACTCCAGTATGCCTTTTCCTTTCCCTAGTTTGGCAGTGTGATATTTGCTTGCATGTTCCATACAGTGTCTAGCTTGTATTGCTTCTAATTTGATTAAATTGCATCTCCTTAGTTTACACGCTATACATGTGAATATGGCATGTCTTCCTTTTTTGCATATACTACATTGATTGCTTGTATCTGCGTTGGTATTTCCCTGAAGGGGAGAGGATGATGCAGCACGACAATGATAAGTATTTTCCTCAGTTATGAAACCAAGGTTATCAGTCCAGTAGGAGAACAAAGCAACACTATGTAAACGGTGCCGGCACACAAAGAATAAATACTTGCAACCCAACACATAAGAGGGGTTGTCAATCCCTCCTCGGTATTGAGATAGATTGAATTGTATGAGATTGGATAAAAAGATCTAGCGAAAACACAAAATAAAATAAAGAAAGAAAAAAGTGCAGCAAGGTATTTTTGAGTTTCTGTAATAATAGATCTGAAAACAATATGATAGAAAATAGACCCCGGGGCCGTAGATTTCAGTAGGGGCTTCTCTCGAGAAAATAGCATACGATGGGTAAACAAATTACTATTGGGCAATTGATAGAAGAGAAAATAATTATGACGATATCCAAGGCAATGATCATGTATATAGGAAAAATGTCTAAGATTAGTAGACCGACTCCTGCCTGCATCTACTACTATTACTCCACAGATCGACCGCTATCTAGCATGCATCTAGTGTATTAAGTTCATGGAGAAACAGAGTAATGCAATAAGAACGATGGCATGATGTAAACAAGATCTATTCATGTAGGAATAGACCCCATCTTTTTATCCTTAATAGCAATGATACATGCGTGCCTTGATACCCCTTCTGTCACTGGGTGAGAACACTGCAAGATCGAATCCATCACAAAGCACCTCTTCCCATTGCAAGAAAAATCAAACTAGTTGGCCAAACCAAACCGAAGTTTCGAAGAAGAAATATGAGGCTATAATAATCATGCATATAAGAGATCAAAGAAGACTCAAATAATATTCATAGATAGAACTGATCATAAACTCGCAATTCCTCGGATCCCAACAAACACACGCAAAAAGTCATTACATCAAATAGATCTCCAAGAACATCAAGGAGAACATTGTATTGAGAATAAAAAAGAGAGAAGAAGCCATCTAGCTACTGCCTACGGACCCGCAGGTCTATGGTAAACTACTCACGCATCATCAGGGGAGCACCAATGAGGACGATTAACCCCTTCGTGATAGTGTTCCCCTTCGGCAAGGTGCCGGAAAATGGCTCTAGATTGGATCTTGTGGTTTTGGGAGTTGCGGCGGCTGGAATTGTGTTGCATTGACTCCCCTAGGGTTTGTGGAATATTTGGGTATTTATAGAGCTGAGAGGCGGTGGAAAGGACCTTCATGGGCCCCACCACCATTAGGGCACTCCAGGGGCGTCTGGCGCGCCCAGGTGGGTGGTGGGCCCCACGGGCCTTCTCTCGTGCACTTCCTTGGCTCCCAAGTTCTCTTTTGGGCAAAAAAAATCTCCAAAAAGTTCCGGTGTGTTTGGACTCCGTTTGATATGGATATTCTGCGAAGTAAAAAAACAAGCAAAAAATAGCAACTGGCACTGGGCACTATGTCAATAGGTTAGTCCCAAAAATGATATAAAGTTGCTATAAAATGAACGTAAAACATCGAAGAATGATTATATAACAACATGGATACGTTGGAGACGTATCATACATCTTTTTATTACATGTTCTAACATCGAAGTATTGTTCGTGTCTACCATTCATCTATCACTTATGACGAGACACCTTTAACTTGGTGGTGTGATGTTGTTTGAATCTTGCATATGATTTATTGCTTGTATAACTTCACATTTATTTAAATGCCTTAGAACAAGACACTTTTAACTTGGCAGAGGGATATTTGTAGCATCTTTCATATGGTGTCTATCTTCCATTGCATTGCTTCTAATTTATTGAAATGCCTTCTGCTTAGTTTACACATCATAGGTCTGATTATCTCATGCCATCCTATTTTTTGTGCATACTACATCCTCCTATCATGCAGTTGTCTAACATTAAAGTTCAATCCGTCTATATCACGCATCAATTAGTACTGATGAACTAATTTTTTATTCCTTTTTCTTGTGGGATTAACTTGAGATGACAAAAAAGAGAGGAAGGAACACATAATGGTAGGGGATGGTGTTAGTACTCGGGAGGCACGGAAACGAAAGCAGAACAACTCTGCAGATTCTATTGGTACTGATAATGCAATACAAGGTCGAAGTCCACCGGATAAATGTACAAACACGGTGTCCCTTGCTACACTAGCTAAAAAACATACCAACAAACTAATAGTTGCCAAGAAACAAGCAACGACAGCCCTAGTGGTTGCAGTACCTTCTTCCCTCGTACCAACATATACATGAGTTACTTGTTTTTCAACTCATCTAGCGTCAAGTTCCCAAGCTCCCTTGCCACATGACACTACTTCCGAACTACTGTTAACACAAGAGGACTTGGCAAGATTAGATGAACCTTGTGAGCTTCAACAGCAAGAAGGTAGTTGATCGAGTCAAGTTACTGTTGCATGCTTCTTTATATGTAGTCTCACAGTTTGGTGTACACTAACATTTCCCATGTTCGTTTTGAACTAGCACCTAGGCGCAAGAAAAAACAAACATTAGGGATAATGCTCGATAGGTTGACTAAATCTAGGGGAGGAAGAATGGAGATTGATATGTCTCTAATGTATCTATAATTTTTTATTGTTCCATGCTATTATATTATCCATTTTGGATGTTTTATATGCATTAGTATGCTATTTTATATTATTTTTGGGACTAACCTATTAACCTAGAGCCCAGTGTCGGTTTCTGTTGTTTCCTTGCTTTTGAACTTCACGGAGAAGGAATACCAAACGGAGTCCAAACGGAATAAAACCTTCACGATGATTTTTCTTGGACCAGAAGACACCCAGGAGACTTGGAGATCAAGTCGGAAGAGCCATGAGGCGGCCACAAGGGGGGGAGGAAGCGCCCAGGGGGTAGGGCGCGCCCCCTGCCATGTGGCCTCCCGTGACTCCCCTGACCTAATTCTTTCGCCTATATATTCTATGTTCCCAAACCACCAGAAGTATCCACGAAAACACTTTTCCACCATCGCAACCTTCTGTACAGATCCCATCTAGGGGCCTTCTCCGGCATCCTACCGGAGGGGGATTCGATCACGGAGGGCTTCTACATCAACTCTATTTCCCTTCTGATGAAGCGTGAGTAGTTTGCCTCAGACCTACGGGTCCATAGGTAGTAGCTAGATGGCTACTTCTCTCTCTTTTATTCTCAATACCATGTTCTCCTTGATGTTCTTGGATACCTATCCAATGTAATCTTCTTTTGCGGTGTGTTTGTCGAGATCCGATGAATTGTGGATTTATGATCAGCTTATCTATGAATATTATTTGAATCTTCTCCGAATTCTTATATGCATGATTTGGTATCTTTGCAATTCTCTTCAAACTATCGGTTTAGTTTGGCCAACTAGATTGGTTTTTCTTGCAATGGGGGAAGTGCTTAGCTCTGGGTTCAATCTTGTGGTGTCCTTTCCCAATGACAACAGGGGTAGCAAGGCATGTATTGTACTGTTGTCATCGAGGAAAAAAAGATGGGGTTTTCATCATATTGCTTTAGTTAATTCCTCTACATCATGTCATATTACTTAATGTGTTACTTTGTTCTTCATGAACTTAATACTCTAGATGCATGCAGGAGTCAGTCGATGTGTGGAGTAATAGTAGTAGATGTAGAATCATTTCGGTCTACTTGACATGGACGTGATGCCTATATTTCATAATCATTGCCTTATATATCGTCATAACTTTGCGCTTTTCTATCAATTGCTCGATAGTAATTTGTTCACCCATCATATTAGTTGCTATCAAGATAGAAGCCACTAGTGAAACCTATGGCCCCGGGGGTCTATTTTCCATCATATAAATTTCCGATCTATTATTTTGCAATCTTTTACTTTCCGACCTATAAACCAAAAATACCAAAAATATTTACTTTACCTTTTGTTAAGTTTCATCTATCTCTATTAGATCTCACTTTTGGAAGTGACCGTGAAGGGATTGACAACCCCTTTATCGCATTGGGTGCAAGTTGTTTGATTGTTTGTGCAGGTATTAGGTGATTTGTGCGTTGTCTCCTACTGGACTGATACCTTGGTTCTCTAATTGAGGGAAATACTTATCTCTACTTTGCTGCATCACCCTTTCCTCTTCATGGGAAAAACCAACACAAGCTCAAGAAGTAGCTACACCGGCATTTTTTAGCCCGAAAGGCATGGTGTTGAAACAGAAAGCGCCATATGGGGTGATAAATGTCGTTGCGGCTTGATCAGACTCCGCCATCTTGATTTGATGGTATCCGGAGTATGCATCGAGGAAGCACAATGAGTCGTGTCCTGCAGTAGCATCGATGATTTGATCGATGCGGGGGAGGGCGAAGGGATCCTTGGGGCAAGCCTTATTGAGGTCCTTGAAATCGACACATAGGCGCTAGGATTTATCCTTCTTTGGTACCATCACCAGGTTTGCTAGCCAGTCCAGGTGTTTTATTTCTCTGAAGAATCCGGCCTCGAGTAACTTGGCTAGCTCCTCTACCATAGCTTATTGTTTAGGCTCTGAAAAGCACCATAGTGTCTGCTTGACCGGCTTGTATCCCTTCAATATGTTGAGACTATGCTCGGCCAGCCTGCATGGGATCCCTGGCATATCTGAAGGGTGCCAGGCGAAAATGTCCCAATTCTCGCGTAAGAACGCCCGCAGTGCAGCGTCGATTGTGAGGTTCAGTTGTGCTCCGATGGATGTTGTTCTTGTAGAGTCCGTTGGGTGGACTTGGAATTTGACTATTTCGTCCGCTGGTTTGAAAGAGGTGGACTTGGATCGCTTATTGAGTATCACGTCGTCCCTATCCCCTGTGGAGCGTAATGCAGTTAATTCTTCGGCCGTGAGGGCTTCGAATAATGCCTCAAGGGCCAGGGCGGCGGTTTTATTTTCAGCGCGGAGTGCTATGTCCGGATCACTGGCTAGAGTGATGATTCCGTTGGGCCCGGGCATCTTGAGCTTCATGTACCCAAAATAGGGTATAGCTTGGAAGCTCGCGAATGCGTCCTGCCCTAAAAGGGTGTGGTATCCACTACTGAATGGGGCCACTTGGAATGTTATCTCTTCGGACCTGTAATTTTCCGGCGTGCCGAATACCACATCGAGTGTGATTTTTCCCGCACATCGTCCCTCCCGACTAGGGATATTTCCTTGGAAGGTCGTGCTGCTTTGCTCAATGCGGCTCTTGTCTATTTCCATTTTGTTGAGAGTTTCCTCGTAGATGAGGTTTAATCCACTGCCGCTGTCCATGAGCACTTTAGTAAGCTGGAAGCCGTCCAAAATTGGACTACGAACCAAAGTGGCTGGTGCTCGGACTATTCAGAATTGAGGTTCATCACTGGCATTAAAGGTTATAGCCGTGTCATTCCAGGGATTTATTGCTGCAACGTGGCAGACTTCGGCGAGGCCGCGGAGTGCTCTCTTGCGCGTGTTATTCGAGGCGAAAGTCTCGAAGACTGTCAACACTGTATTGTTGTTTTCTGCGGGATGATGCTCTGCGGTATTGTTAATGAGGAGATCCTCGCCGCTCTTGGCCACCTGCCGAAGTATCCAACATGCTCTAAGGCTATGTGTTGGTACGGTATCCGGTGTGGTGTGAATTTTGCATGGCCTATTGAGCCATCCCTCCAATACGCTTACACGCCCTGTAGTGGGCTTTGGTTTCTTTGTGATTGGATCGGGTGAGTTGCCAGAGTGCACCCTTTTGGTTCGGACGAGGGGTTTAGTGAAAGCCAGAGGATCCCGGAATGTTGCTTGGGTTTTCCAGGCGCTTTCCATCGCACAGTACTTCTGTACTATGGCCGCCAAGTCAGCAAAGTGTGATATGTCACGGTGACTTATGGTGTTAAGGATTCCCTTGTCCGTGCAATTTTTGCAAAAGAATGAGACTGCGTCTTCCTTGCAACAGTCCTTAACCTTGCTCATTACAAGGAGGAATCTGGCCCAAAAGTGATGTACTCTCTCTTGGGATTGTTGTCTGATATGGGAAAGATCGCTTGTATCTGGGTGGGTGGGTGGATTTAAGTCTAAACCCTGACCCGATCCGGGACCCAGAGGCTGAGGAGCTTCCGAACTTGGTAGTTCGGGTTCTAGGATGTTACCCAATTTTTCTGGCCCGCTGTCCGATTCTAAATTCAGAGTTTGGGTCATGACCTCCCGCGAGCGGGTATCCAACTAAGAGAGCTCAGGAATCTGGACATAGTTCGTCCTCAAAATAGAGGAAGAGTTGCTGCATTGCTCCTCCACCACCACTATTTGATGGGTGATCGTGTAGGATAACACAGCAGAAAACAAAAAATTTCTGACCTACGCACCAGCCCAGGACCACTATGGAGACTGCATAAATGGTTTGATCTTTTTTGTTACCGACTCGTAGCGCAGCGGAAGTAGAGTCGATGACGAACGGTGGTGCAGATCCCCGCAGCTAGGATATACAACCTCCCAACCGCGAGGATGTATACCCTCATCCGCCCCACGGACAGCCCTCCGGGAGGCGGTCGGATAGTCTCTCGGACTGTGTCGCGGACAGCCCTTTGGGAGGACCCTCAAAACTCGGACGGTCACTCGGACAGCCCTTCGGGAAGACTCACAGAACTCGGACCGTCACTTGGACAGCCCTTCGGGAGGCACTCTCAAAAGAGCCCCTCGAGCAAAAGGATCGAAACTACGACCTCTCTACGGGGTTGCACACATACAGTGTCATCTATCCGGCAGGGCTTCGCCGTCCAGAACTAGTTCCCACCGGAACCCAGACAGCTTTTCGGCTCTACAAAACTATTTCGCTGGGAGGGAGAGAGAGAAGCCAGATCATGCATGGCACTTGTATGTTAGAAATAGTGTGTCTTTAGGCAGCCCCCTCCACCCCTATTTATAGGCCAAGCCCAAGGGTGGCTTCTCCAAGAAGCCAAGGGGATAATACCAAAAGGACCCTCAAGGTGGCTTCTCCAAGAAGCCAAGCAAAAAGCACTTTCACTATTCACGACGACATTTTTCAGCGTCCGTTCGAACTGAAAATATTTATGTGGGCTTAGAACATTTCCAATACCCACTAAAATAATTTTCAATGCATTTCGAAACAATTTCGGTTTAGTGATTTTCATCTGCGAAAAGCAAACAAGAATGCGTTTTCACTATTCATGAAGACAATTTTTAGCGTCCATTAAATCCGAAAATATTTCTGTGGGTCTTAGAATAATTCCATTACCCACTAAAATGATTTAGGATTCGTTCTAAAACAATTTCAGGTTAGTGAATTTCATCTGCAAAAAACAACCAAAGCGGTACCGGCAGCTGCGGAACATTTTCGGTTTTTATTCCCAAAAATTCCCAGAAGTTTCCAAAATAATTCTGGCACCCTCTAAGAATTATCTGGCTTGTCCCGAAACCAATTTGACATAATGGTATATCTCGAAACAACTTTTTGGTGTTACAAAACTATTTCGCTATTCTCTCTCCGGAACACTTCCATTGTCTCCAAAACTTTCTCGGCAAATTTCTCTCAGACTCCCTGTCTAGTATTCAGCAGATAGATGACCCTTAAGCATGTGACCCTATAGGTTCGGTGAAGCATAGACATGACCGGAACACTTTCCGATCAATGATCAACATCAGAGCCATGGACACCCATATTGACCCCTATACCCACACGAATGAATATTCGAGTGAACCTCCAGTTGTCGTGTGCTATTCCTGTTGCTTCGTGATATGTTACAAAGACCCGAGGTAGATTTACTTGCATCCTTGTGGATCAAAAACTTGTCCACTATGCTAGTTACCTCATTACTGGATTTGTTCTCTTTTCTCGTTTTCGTGTTCCGGCATCCCTGTGATCAAATCACATCACACTGTGTCTGGCCAGACGATGATGGATACCGTAACATCGAGAGGGCCCAAGAATATCTCTCCATCGTCGAAGGAGCAAATCCCAATCTTGAGCTATCAAGTTACTTGACATACTTTTCCATGAACTTGTAAGCCGCCGTAATAGCCACCCGTTTACGGATGACGTTTAACAAACCCCAAAGTTCATGAAGCAAGCATGAAGAAACTCAATACTCTCATGGTCTAATGAATCATGCAAACGTTAACCATCTCTGTGTTATGTACCATTAACTTGTGACGAATGAATCTTGTAGCATAACATCAATCCGGGTCGATTCAACACAAATGTTCTCTAAACATTGTGCCCTCAAAGTTGCTGGCATAGACATGCCCATGATCAGGAAAACAGAACCATCATGCAACACTTCAGCTAGTCTTAGAGGCCAGACTAGGAATACTTCTTACCGTTTATTATTCCACACGTGCATATGAGTCTTCCTCCGAGCCTCGTGGATATTGCAGACTCGAGAACCATTGCAGTTATAGCATGGAACATAGACATAACTATGAACTCGGAGATAAATAATATCATTTATTATTGCCTCTAGGGCATATCTCCTACGGACTCCCACTTTCACTAGAGTCAATAATCTAGTTAATGCTAATGCACTTTACACCTATGGCATACTGGTGTAAAAAATGCTTCGCATGTGGTATAGCCTGATGTCCATCGGATCTGACAACTTCAGCTCCATGTGTATCTCTGCATATCCTCGCATTTTCACGCTTTCACAAAATTCATATTTTGTGTGGACTTGGATTTGTATATATGTGAATCATTGGTCGAAACCCAATTCCTCAGACTGATTTATGGAGCAACTATCTACAATAGTGTCCCACTGACCAAAGCCTTCTTGGAACCATACTAGGTTCATGAATGAACTATATGATTCAACATCTTGGTCTATGTCGCTTCTAAAGCGGCAACATACTTCGCCTCTGTTATAGAATTCGCCACAGTAACTTGATTGGAACAATTTCCAACTAACTGTGCCACCATATTGTGTGTTACACAAAACCCTAAATTTAAATCGAAAATCGCATGGAGAAAAGATGAAGACTACATCGACGTAACCTTTTACAACGAACTCTTCATGATCTCCACTTGCGAGGAAACATGTCATAAGTGCTACTTTAGTACTCAATGACCCTTTTTCATTATTGTCACATGATCAGTACTTTTGATCACTTTGGTAGCAATACTCGCAACATCTTGGGAGTATTGGACATATCTGGTTGTTTAACATACCATGGAATACATGATTAATCCAAACACATGAGTGTGTGGAATCTCCAACATGTATTTTGCTCATTAGTGTTTTGGGACACTGATTCTTGCAAAAACTCTTTCCATGTGACTTCGGCAAGAATCACTCCTTGTCTTTCTTAGTGCTAAACGGTTTTAGCATCATGTCAGTATGTATTTTTGCTCAGCCCCATTAGGTAAATCTATCTCCATAGATCATTATGCCTAATATCAAGGCTATTTAGCCCAAGCGCTTCATCGGAAAACTATTTTCAAATGAAGTCCTAATTCATGTCAGGAAATTTATTTCCAATTAACAATGTGTCAAGCACCCAAGGTTTTCAAAAATATTATTATGCTCCCACTTACTTTCTTGAAACCACAAGCATCTTCGTTACTCATTGATGAAGTCAAACCCCTTTGACCATTCCATCCAAAACGAAGATTCCAACTCCATTTTGCTCTCTTCTGTCCATTGCTGGAACTCTGAAGTTTGCATACTTACTAGCGTACTCTGTCTGACAAAATACTTTGGATTGTATCACATACAAGTCCTAGGTTGTATTTCCATTTCATGGAAATTATTTTGTCATCCATGTTGCATATGTCATGTTTGAAATATGTATTAATTGCTAGTTTAACCCGAACTAACTTTAAGCATCGCTACAGTGAAACAATCTCATTGTAGTCAACTCCTTGAACTAGTTATTGCAACAAGTCGAGCTTAATGGATAAAACATTTTTACCCATATCAGTTTATAGTCCCATTACAATCAGTTAGACTCCAAGTCTTTCGGAGGGTTTATCAAGATTTAAATCGTGAATCATTTATGGAAACTATCTCAGATTACATTGGCATTCAACAAATTCCGGAGTCATGGACCATCAAGGCTTCCTTGTGTATCACAGGTATGCTATTTTCTAACAACAATATCTCGTTTGCGCACCTGAGAGGTGTGCACGGGCTTTGCCTATATAGTTCAGCTACAAGTTCGACCGAAATCCATACATCTAATGTAGAGGCTTCCATATCAGTCGCAGTAGGAAACTCTGGAATTACTTCCAAGGTTCCTTTCCTCTGACTTGATGACGAAGATACTTGTTATCTCATCGAGTTGCACTGTCCTCCCACTCACCCTTTTGCAACAACTATTCTCTTTAAAAGCAGACCGTTTTGTGGCAAAAATCCTTTAACTCGGTATAGTGGTGGGGGAATACCCAATGACTTGGGATAACTTACAAAGTAGCACTTGTCTGATTTGGAATAGGTTTGTAACCTTTTACACAAGCCCCATATTCCAAATGTTAAGAAAAGATATAACATGGTTGGGCGCACCATACCATGCCGTCATTTCAACAGACCTGATGGAGCTCTTTTCAGTGTAAAAGCCGCAGTCTCTAAAGCATTACTCTTTAAAAGTGATAATGGCAAATTCTATTTATGTCATCTTTGATCTTACCATGTCATAAATGGTTTGATTACATCTTCACAGACATTCCACTCATAGTGGTGTTCCAGGAGTTGTAAGTTATGAAACTATTTTCACAACTCACAGACATTCGCTAAACTTGTAACTCAAATATTCCTTTCTGCAATAAAATTGCAGAAACATAATTTCCTTGTTACAATAACTTTTACTTCATTTTTGAAAACCTTTTGAATGATTTCAAAAGATCCAGACTTACGTCTCATCAAGCAAATATCCATATATCTACTTGAGTCATTTACGAAGATATATAAATCCACTACTTGCAACAACATATATTGAACTATGCACATCAAAATCTATGATCACCGATAAGTTTGTTGCTCGTTCCTTATGTCCTGTGAACGGTATTTTAGTCACTTCACTTTTCGGAGAAAAGTTGCAAGTGTCAGATGATTCAAAATCAAACGACTTCAAAATCCATCATAATGGAATTTTTCCATGCGGGTTTCTCCAATGTGACCAAATGCAGTGCCACACATGTGTGGTATTCTCATAGTCTTGCGACATTTAGCGTCAGTGTTATGGATGTATCATTTTACCATCAATATTCGTAACATACATCCCATCTTGGATGGAAGCATGGCCCTTCATGTTATTCATAATACTGAACAAAAATTGTTCTTTTATGAACAACCCGTTTGCAATAAACATTGTGCAATGGGCTAGAGTGTAAGAAACTCTAAAATGAATTATGAAAGTAAACATAGAGGTAATATATTAATATCATTATTCATAACATACATCTCATTCACAATGAAGGTATGGCTCTTCTGTTACTCATAACATCGAACATCAAAAGTTCTCTTATGAACAACCTTCTTGCAAGATACTTTATGCAATGGGCTAGAGTGTGTAAAACTCTAAAATGTTTTATGAAAATAAATACGTAGGGTAATACACCGATGGAAGATATAGTAACATTTACTATGTTCCATGTGTGTATCTAAACCTCATTCCTGGCCAGTCTTTCAGGCGGTAGTAGTTCTTGCATGGATTCGCAACAGAATGCAATCGAGCGGGTATCTTTGTGATAAACTCACAACACCCAAGAATTAGTGATTAACAAGTTTAATCATAATTCACAAGAATTATTTCTTCTGACCAGCCTTCTATACATCAATAACTTGTATGACATTCATACATATGAGCTGGATATTCCAGTCTTCATTCTTTTTGCCTTTATACTTCTAACAGTTTAACTTTCAGTATTTCTCCTACTCTTTGAAGAAGCACTCAACCTAAGAGTGGCATTAGCCCCGGACTTCCTAGGCGTGAAAGTTTCACTAACACCCTTCGGACACTTCCTTTCTCTTTAAGTTGTTGTTTTATTCACCTTTCATCATATGACAGGCGTTCTTCTGGATCCCTCTCTTATCAGTCCAATGCATAGTAAACTCCTTTACTAATAGTTTGCAAACAAACATTGCTTTGGATATCTCATATCTTTTAGCCTTTGTTTGTCTCTGAAAATGATTTTCATATTCCATGAATATCACATAAGTATCCAAACTTTTGAAGTTTGGTTCTCATGGAAGCAAACATATTGCACTTGGCTGAAATAGAATTCTAGCTTTTGGATCGAAGGACGAGAGTCACATGATCCATAGCATAAGCGAGAGAATACCGAAAGTATGCGATAGGACAAAGTCCTTCTCATCACTTTTGAGGAAAATCCTCACATTATGTTACCAACCGTAAAGATTTAACTAGATATTTAACAGCTATTCAATTTCAACAGGGAAGGTGGAAATGCGAGCCACTATTCTACAACTATCATGCATATAACACTTCGACAGTGTCCATAATTAATTGCACTGAGGATTTAAACAAGTTAATTCTACAATGCGCTCCCACTCAAATCAATATCTCTTGTAATTGATTGTGAGTGACTCAAGATCCTATTTCAATTGTTCGCCATTGGTGTAACACTACTGATGACGAAAATCTCAATCGGTAGGCCAACCTGCCAATCACATCTCTATGTGAGTCTTGTTCATATTTCGATGCGAGTGTTCCGAGCTCATGACGGTCATGCCTGAACGTCAAGTCAACCAAGTGATCTTGCTGTGAGGTCTCAACTCACCCGCCTCACACATCCCTAATCGTTCGTACCCGTGTGACACGGCGCACCCCAAAAAGTTAGGTGCCGTGACGGTGCTACACTTGGGAGAACACTAACTACTTGATATTTTGTGAGAGATCACCCTAATAAAAAGCAACTACCATGCAATTAAAAAGGGTGCATCAAAGGGATAAACATCTTAGGCAATTCATAATAGCATGATATGGTATAGCCCTTTCTGACGGAGAAGTCTTTCATTTCTTCGTCTTTGGCATTCGCGTTGGTGTTCACCTTCGCGAAGATTGCCACCACCTTGTTGATGCACCAGATAATATTGCTATCTCTATAGCTAATAAAATAATGCATTACACAAGGTTGACATGCAAGTCATTTAAAGTGCAATCATATGGCTCCAGCCATCATGCCAAATCATGACACACAGGTCAGTTAATCAATTTACATCATATAGACATCTCATACATAATCAAATTATTATGAGCATTGCTATACCACATCATATGCACATGCAAACCCTCCTACAAAACCAAGTTAGATGTCTCTAATCGGTTCATGCAAAAATTTGTTTTACGTGGCTTCTAAGGTTTCGAAACAAACTGAAGTTACCAACGTCCATCATCAAGTATGATAATTCAAGCGCTAGATTAACTTATCGGGGTGTATGAAACACAAGATAATAAAATCTCGAGCCCCACACTGAACTTCGTCATATGCATGACCCCCGTGCAGATCATATCTGCATTGCCCTTTAGTCTGCGAAACATCCATCTTTCTTTGACTAAAGTGGAACCCAAAGAACTGTTAGCACTTCGTTGATCTGTCAATCAGCATGCTCAGGAGCAACATGAAAGGATCGTGGATTGCCAGAACTTTGTCAGATTCCACAATGCTGTCAAGATCAGGACTACGCAAATTTAAGGGAAGCAACCAGAACATCGGATAACAGATTTCATCTGCTACCCGCACAAATAATTTTTAGTAATAGAACTCATCTACTACCTAATTATATTGTGCAACAACCATACATCTCCATGTATTCTAGATTGCAGCCTGCATCTATGCATAGCATGGCTCATGATGCCACTGTAGGGTAATGCAGCAAAAAACAAAAAATTTCTGACCTACGCACCAGCCCAGGACCACTATGGAGACTGCATACATGGTTTGATCTTTTTCGTTACCGACTCGTAGCGCAGCGGAAGTAGAGTCGTTGGCGAGCGACGGTGCAGATCCCTGCAGCTAGGATATACAACCTCCCAACCGCGAGGATGTATACCCTCATCTGTCCCATGGACAGCCCTCCGGGAGGCGGTCAGACAGTCTCTCGGACTGTGTCGTGGATAGCCCTTCGGGAGGACCCTCAAAACTCGGACGGTCACTCGGACAGCCCTTCGAGAAGACTCACAGAACTCGGACTGTCACTTGGACAACCCTTCGGGAGGCACTCTCGAAACAGCCCCTCGGGCAAAAGGATCGAAACTACGACCTCTCTACGGGGTAGCACCCATACGGTGTCATCTATCCTGTAGGGCTTCATCGTCCAGAACTAGTTCCCACCAGAACCCAGATAGCCTTTCGGCTCTACGAAACTATTTTGCTGGGAGGGAGAGAGAAGCCAGATCATGCATGGCACTTGTATGTTAGACAGAGTGTGTCTTTAGGCAGACCTCTCCACCCCTATTTATAGGCCAAGCCCAAGGGTGGCTTCTCCAAGAAGCCAAGGGGATAATACCAAAAGGCCCTCAAGGTGGCTTCTCCAAGAAGCCAAGCAAAAAGCACTTTCACTATTCATGACGACATTTTTCAGCGTCCGTTCGAACTAAAAATATTTATGTGGGCTCAGAACATTTCCAATACCCACTAAAATAATTTTCAATGTGTTCCAAAACAATGTTGGTTTAGTGATTTTCATCTGCGAAAAGCAAACAAGAATGAATTTTCACTATTCATGAAGACAATTTTTCGCGTCCATTAAATCCGAAAATATTTCTGTGGGTCTTAGAATAATTCCAGTACCCACTAAAATGATTTTGGATTCGTTCTGAAACAATTTCAGATTAGTGAATTTCATCTGCGAAAAACAACCAAAGCGGTACCGGCAGCTCCGAAACATTTTCGGGTTTTATTCCCAAAAATTCCCAGAAGTTTCCAGAATAATTCTGGCACCCTCCAAGAATTATCAGGCATGTCCCGAAACCAATTTGACTTAATGGTATATCTCGAAACAACTTTTCGGTGTTACGAAACTATTTCGCTATTCTCTCTCCGGAACTCTTCCATTGTCTCCAAAACTTTTTTGGCAAATTTCTCTCAGACTCCCTGTCTAGTATTCAACAGATAGATGACCCTTAAGCTTGTGACCCTATAGTTCGGTGAAGCATAGACATGACCGGAACACTTTCTGATCAATGATCAACATCGTAGCCGTGGACACCCATATTGACCCCTATACCCACACGAATGAATATTCGAGTGAACCTCCAGTTGCCGTGTGCTATTCCTGTTGCTTCGCGATATGTTACAAAGACCCGAGGTAGATTTACTTGCATCCTCATGGATCAAAAACTTGTCCACTATGCTAGTTACCTCATTACTGGATTTGTTCTCTTTTCTCGTTTTCGTGTTCCGGCATCCCTGTGATCAAATCACACTGTGTCTGGCCAGACGATGATGGATACCGTAACATCGAGAGGGCCCGAGAATATCTCTCCATCGTTGGAGGAGCAAATCCCAATCTTGAGCTATCAAGTTACTTGACATACTTTTCCATGAACCTCTAAGCCGCCGTAAAAGCTTAACAAACCCCAAAGTTCATGAAGCAAACATAAAGAAACTCAATACTCTCATGGTCTAAGGAATCATGCAAACATTAACCATCTCTGTGTTATGTACCATTAACTTGTGACGAATGAATCTCATAGCATAACATCAATCCGAGTCGATTCAACACAAATGTTCCCTTAACACTGTGCCCTTAAAGTTGCTGGCATAGACATGTCCATGATCAGGAAAACAGAACCATCTTGCAACACTTGAGCTTGTCTTAGAGGCCAGACTAGGAATACTTCTTACCGTTTATTATTCCACACATGTATATCAGTCTTCCTCTGAGCCTCGTGGATATTGCAGACTCGAGAATCATTGCAGTTACAGCATGGAACATAAACATAATTATGAACTCGGAGATAAATAATATCATTTATTATTGCCTCTAGGGCATATCTCCTACAGACTCCCACTTGCACTAGAGTCAATAATCTAGTTAATGCTAATGCACTTTACACCTATGGCATACTGGTGTAAAAAATGCTTCGCATGTGGTATATCCTGATGTCCATCGGATCTGACAACTTCAGCTTTTTGTGTATCTCTGCATATCCTCGCATTTTCATGCTTTCACAAAATTCATATTTTGTGTGGACTTGGCTTTGTATATATGTGAATCATTGGTCGAAACCTAGTTCATCAGACTGAGTTATGGAACAACTATCTGCAATAGTGTCCCACTGACCAAAGCCTTCTTGGAACCATACTAAGTTCATGAATGAACTATATGCTTCAACATCTTGGTCTTTGTCGCTTCTAAAGCGGCAACATACTTCGACTCTGTTATAGAATTCGCCACAGTAACTTGTTTGGAACAATTTCCAACTAACTGTGCCACCATATTGTGTGTTACAAAAACCCTATATTTAAATCGAAAATCGCATGGAGAAAAGATGAAGACTGTATCAACGTAACCTTTTACAATGAACTCTTCAGGATCTCCACTTGCGAGGAAACATGTCATAAGTGCTACTTTAGTACTCAATGACCCTTTTTCACTATTGTCGCATGATCAGTACTTTTGATCACTTTGGTATCTATACTCGCAACAGCTTGGGAGTATTGGACATATCTGGTTTTTTAACATACCATGGAATACATGATTAATCCAAACACATGAGTGTGTGGAATCTCCATCATGTATTTTTCTCATCATTGTTTTGGGACACTGATTCTTGCAAAAACCCTTTCCATGTGACTTCGGCAAGAATCACTCCTTGTCTTTCTTAGTGCTAAACAGTTTTAGCATCTTGTCAGTATGTATTTTTGCTCAACCCCATTAGGTAAATCTATCTCCATAGATCATTATGCCTAATATCAAGGCTATTTAGCCCAAGCACTTCATCAGAAAACTATTTTCAAATGAAGTCCTAATTTGTGTCAAGAAATATATTTCCAATTAACAATGTGTCAAGCACACAAGGTTTTCAGAAATATTATTATGCTCCCACTTACTTTCTTGAAACCACAAGCATCTTCGTTACTCATTGATGAAGTCAAACCCCTTTGACCATTCCATCAAAAATGAAGGTTCCAACTCCATTTGCTCTCTTCTATCCATTGCTGGAACTCTGAAGTTTGCATACTTACTAGCATACTCTAGACTGATAAAATACTTTGGATTGTATCACATACAAGTCCTAGGTTGTATTTCCATTTCATGGAAATTATTTTGTCATCCATGTTGCATATGTCATGTTTGAAATATGTATTAATTGCTAGTTTAACCCAAACTGACTTTAAGCATCGCTATAGTGAGATAATCTCATTGTAGTCAACTCCTTGAACTTGTTATTGCAACAAGTCGAGCTTAATGGATAAAACATTTTTATCCATATTAGTTTATAGTCCCATTACAATCAGTTAGACTCCAAGTCTTTCGGAGGGTTTATCAAGATTTAAATCTTGAATCATTTATGGAAACTATCTCGGATTATATTGGCATTCAGCCAATTCCGGAGTCAGGGCCCATCAACTCTTCCTTGTGTATCATAGGTATACTGTTGTCTAACAACAATATCTCATTTGCGCACCTGAGAGGTTTGCACGAGCTTTGCCTTTGTTGTCCAGCTACAAGTTCGACCGAAGTCCATACATCTAATGTAGAGGCTTCCGTATCAATCGCAGTAGGAAACTATGGAATTACTTCCAAGGTTCCTTTCCTCTGACTTGATGATGAAGATACTTGTTATCTCGTCGATTTGCACTGTCCTCCCACTCCCTTTTGCAAGAACTATTCCCTTTAAAAGCATACCATTTTGTGGCAAAAATCCTTTGCCTCGGTATAGTGGTGGGGGAATACCCAATGACTTGGGATAACTTACAAAGTAGTACTTGTTTGATTTGGAATAGGTTTGTAACCTTTTACACAAGGCCCATATTCCAAATGTTAAGAAAAGATATAACATGGTTGGGCGTACCATACCATGCCGTCATTTCAACAGACCTGATGGAGCTCTTTTTGGTGTAAAAGCTGCAGTCTCTAAAGCATTACTCTTTAAAAGTGATAATGGCAAATTTATTTATGTCATCTTTGATCTTACCATGTCATAAATGGTTTGATTACATCTTCACAGACATTCCATTCATAGTGGTGTTCCGGGAGTTGTAAGTTATGAAACTATTTTCACAACTCATCAGACATTCGCTAAACTTGTAACTCAAATATTCCTTTCTGCAATAAAATTGCAGAAACATAATTTCCTTCTTACAATAACTTCTACTTCATTTTTGAAAACCTTTCGAATGATTTCAAAAGATCCAGACTTACGTCTTAGCAAGCAAATATCCATATATCTACTTGAGTCATTTATGAAGATATATAAATCCACTACTTGCAACAACATTTATTGAACTACACATATCAAAACCTATGATCACCGATAAGTTTGTTGCTCGTTCGTTATGTCTTGTGAACGGTATTTCAGTCACTTCACTTTTCGGAGAAAAGTTGCAAGTGTTAGATGATTCAAAATCAAATGACTTCAAAATCCATCATAATGGAATTTTTTCATGCGGGTTTCTCCAATGTGACCAAATGCAGTGCCACACATGTGTGGTATTCTCATAGTCTTGCGACATTTAGCATCAGTGTTATGGATGTATCATTTTACCATTAATATTCATAACATACATCCCATCTTGGATGGAAGCACGGCCCTTCATGTTAGTCATAATACTGAACAACAATTGTTCTTTTATGAACAACCCTTTTGCAATAGACATTGTGCAATGGGCTAGAGTGTAAGAAACTCTAAAATGAACTATGAAAGTAAACATAGAGGTAATATATTAATATCATTACTCATAACATACATCTCATTCACAATGAACGTATGGCTCTTCTGTTATTCATAACATCGAACATCAAAAGTTCTCTTATGAACAACCTTCTTGCAAGATACTTTATGCAATGGGCTAGAGTGTGTAAAACTCTAAAATGTTTTATGAAAATAAATACATAGGGTAATACACCGATGGAAGATATAGTAACATTTACTATGTTCCATGTGTGTATCTAAACCTCATTCCTGGCCAGTCTTTCAGGCAGTAGTAGTTCTTGCATGGATTCGCAACAGAATGCAATCGAGCGGGTATCTTTGTGATAAACTCACAATACCCACAATTAGTGATTAACAAGTTTAATCATAATTCACAAGAACTAATTCTTCTAACCAGCCTTCTATACATCAATAACTCGTATGACATTCATACATATGAGCTGGATATTCTAGTCTTCATTATTTTTGCCTTTATACTTCTAACAGTTTAACTTTCAGCATTTCTCCTACTCTCAGAAGAAGCACTCAACCTAAGAGTGGCGTTAGCCCCGGACTTCTAGGCGTGAAAGTTTCACTAACACCCTTCGGACACTTCCTTTCTCTTTAAGTTGTTGTTTTATTCACCTTTCATCATATGACAGGCGTTCTTCTAGATCCCTCTCTTATCAGTCTAATGCATAATAAACTCCTTTACTAATAGTTTGCAAACAAACATTGCTTTGGATATCTCATATCTTTTAGCCTTTGTCTATCTCTGAAAATGATTTTGATATTCCATGAATATCACATAAGTATCCAAACTTTCAAAGTTTGGGTCTCATGGAAGCAAACATATTGCACTTGGTTTAAATGGAATTCTAGCTTTTGGATCGAAGGGCGAGAGTCACATGATCAATAACATAAGCGAGAGAATACCGAAAGTATGCGATAGGACAAAGTCCTTCTCGACACTTTTGAGGAAAGTCCTCACATTACGTTACCAACCGCAAAGATTTAACCAGATATTTAACAGCTATTCAATTTTAACAGGGAAGGTGGAAATGCGAGCCATTATTCTACAACTATCATGCATATAACACTTAGACAGTGTCCTTAATTAATTGCACTGAGAATTTAAACAACTTAATTCTACAGCGCGCTCCCACTCAAGTCAATATCTCTCGTAATTGATTGTGAGTGATTCAAGATCCATATTTCAATTGTTCGCCATTGGTGTAACACCACTGATGACGAAAATCTCAACCGGTAGGCTAAGTTGCCAATCACATTTCTATGTGACTCTTGTTCATCTTTCAATGCGAGTGTTCCGAGCTCATGACGGTCATGCCTGAACATCAAGTCAACCAAGTGATCTCGTTGTGATGTCTCAACTCACCCGCCTCACACATCCCTAATCGTTCGTACCCGTGTGACACGGCGCACCCCAAAAAGTTAGGTGCCATGACGGTGCTACACTTGGGAGAACACTAACTACTTGATATTTTGTGAGAGATCACCCTAATAAAAAGCAACTACTGTGCAATCAAAAAGGGTGCATCAAAGGGATAAACATCTTAGGCAATTCATAATAGCATGATATGGTATAGCCCTTTCTGATGAAGAAGTCTTTCATTTCTTCGTCATTGGCATTCGCGTCAGTGTTCACCTTCGCGAAGATTGCCAACACCTTGTCGATGCACCAGATAATATCGCTATCTCTATAGCTAATAAAATAGTGCATTACACAAGGTTGACACGCAGGTCATTTAAAGTGCAATCATATGGCTCCAGCCATCATGCCAAATCTTGACACGCATGTCATGTTAATCAATTTACATCATATAGACATCTCATACATAATCAAATTATTATTAGCACTGCTATACCACATCATATGCACATGCAAACCCTCCTACAAAACAAAGTTAGACGTCTCTAATCGGTTCATGCAAAAACTTGTTTTATGTGGCTTCTAAGGTTTCGAAACAAACCGAAGTTACCAACGTCCATCATCAAGTATGATAATTCAAGCGCTAGATTAACTTATCGGGGTGTATGAAACACGACATAATAAAATCTCGAGCCCCACACTGAACTTCATCATACGCATGACCCCCGTGCAAATCATATCTACATTGCCCTTTAGTCTGCGAAACATCCATCTTTCTTTGACTAAAGTGGAACCCAAAGAACTGTTAGCACTTTGTTGATCTGTCAATCAACATGCTCAGGAGCAGCATGAAAGGATCGTGGATTGCCAGAACTTTGTCAAATTCCACAATGCTGTCAAGATCAGGACTAGCAAACTTAAGGGAAGCAACAAGAACATCCGGTAATAGATTTCATCTGCTACCCGCACAAATAATTTTCAGTAATAGAACTCATGTACTACCTAATTATATTGTGCAACACCCATACATCTCCATGTATTCTAGATCGCAACCTACATCTACGCATAGCACGGCTCATGATGCCACTGTAGGGTAACGCAGAACAAAAAATTTCTGACCTACGCACCAGCCCAGGACCACTATGGAGACTGCATACATGGTTTGATCTTTTTCATTACCGACTTGTAGCGCAGCGGAAGTAGAGTCGATGACGAACGGCAGTGCAGATCCCCGTAGCTAGGATATACAACCTCCCAACCGCGAGGATGTATACCCTCATCCGCCCCACGGACGGCCCTCCAGGAGGCGGTCGGACAGTCTCTCGGACTGTGTCGCAAACAGCCCTTCGGGAGGACCCTCAAAACTCGGACGGTCACTCAAATAGCCCTTCGGGAAGACTCACAGAACTCGGACCGTCACTTGTACAGCCCTTCGAGAAGCACTCTCAAAACTGCCCCTCGGGCAAAAGGATCGAAACTATGACCTCTCTACGGGCTTGCACACATACGGTGTCATCTATCCGGCAGGGCTTCGCCATCCAGAACTAGTTCCCACCAGAACCCAGACAACCTTTCGGCTCGACAAAACTATTTCGCTAGGAGGGAGAGAGAGAAGCCAGATCATGCATGGCACTTGTATGTTAGAAAGAGTGTGTCTTAGGCAACCCCCTCCACCCCTATTTATAGGCCAAGCCCAAGGGTGGCTTCTCCAAGAAGCCAAGGGGATAATACCAAAAGGCCCTCAAGGTGGCTTCTCCAAGAAGCGAGCAAAAAGCACTTTCACTATTCATTATGGCATTTTTCAGCGTCTGTTCGAACTGAAAATATTTATGTGGGCTCAGCACATTTCCAATACCCACTAAAATAATTTTCAATGCATTCCGAAACAATTTTGGTTTAGTGATTTTCATCTGCGAAAAGCAAACAAGAATGCGTTCTCACTATTCATGAAGACAATTTTTTGCGTCCATTTAATCCGAAAATATTTCTATGGGTCTTAGAATAATTCCAGTACCCACTAAACTGATTTTGGATTCCTTGTGAAACAATTTCAGATTAGTGAATTTCATCTGTGAAAAACAACCAAAGCAGTACCAGCAGCTCTGAAACATTTTCGGTTTTTATTCCCGAAAATTTCTAGAAGTTTCTAGAATAATTCTGGCACCCTCCAAGAATTATCAGGCGTGTCCCGAAACCAATTTGACTTAATGGTATATCTCGAAACAACTTTTTGGTGTTACGAAACTATTTCGCTATTCTCTCTTCGGAACTCTTCCATTGTCTCCAAAACTTTTTTGGCAAATTTCTCTCAGACTCCCTATCTAGTATTCAACAGATAGATGACCCTTAAGCGTGTGACCCTATAGGTTCGGTGAAGCATAGACATGACCGGAAAACTTTCCGATCAATGATCAACATCGGAGCCGTGGACACCCATATTGACCCCTATACCCACGAATGAATATTCGAGTGAACCTCCAGTTGCCGTGTGCTATTCCTGTTGCTTCGCGATATGTTACAAAGACCCGAGGTGAGATTTACTTGCATCCGCGTGGATCAACAACTTGTCCACTATGCTAGTTACCTTGTTACTGGTTTTGTTCTCTTTTCTCGTTTTCGTGTTCCGGCATCCCTGTGATCAAATCACACTGTGTCTGGCCAGACGATGATGGATACCGTAACATCAAGAGGGCCCGAGAATATCTCTCCATCGTCGGAGGAGCAAATCCCAATCTTGAGCTATCAAGTTACTTGACATACTTTTCCATGAACCCGTAAGCTGCCGTAATAGCCACCCATTTACGGATAACGTTTGACAAACCCCAAAGTACATGAAGCAAGCATGAAGAAACTCAATACTCTCATGGTCTAAGGAATCATGCAAACGTTAACCATCTCTATGTTATGTACCATTAACTTGTGATGAATGAATCTCGTAGCATAACATCAATTCGGGTCGATTCAACACAAATGTTCTCTTAACATTGTGCGCTCAAAGTTGCTGGCATAGACATGCCCACGATCAGGAAAATAGAACCATCATGCAACACTTGAGCTAGTCTTAGAGGCCAGACTAGGAATACTTCTTACCGTTTATTATTTCACATGTTCATATGAGTCTTCCTCCGAGCCACATGGATATTGCAGACTCGAGAATCATTGCAGCTATAGCATGGAACATAAACATAATTATGAACTCGGAGATAAATAATATCAATTATTATTGCCTCTAGGGTATATCTCCTACAGATCGGTGGAGAGTTAATCTCTCTTTGATCGGGTTTAAGCCCAATCCGATCATAGTCCGTAGCGACTCCCAAAGCGGCGATGCGATCCAGGAGCTTGTTCAAAGACAAAAGTTCCATTGGATCTATCCGCTCGGCGTATTCCGAGCTGACGAGGAGGCTGTTTTTGATGACCCGAGAAGTCATCGTTGATATGTTGGCCGAATGGGCGGTCATGACAAAGCCGCCTAGTCGGAGAGTTTGGCCTAAGGCCAGGGCTCCCCCGGAGGCGATGTTGTCCTTGATAACAGGGCGAGCCATCAAACCTTTTTTTGACGTCACAGTGGAACTCTCAATGAAAGCACCAATGTCGGTGTCACAACCAGCGGATCTCGGGTAGGGGGTCCCGAACTGTGCGTCTAAGGCTAATGGTAACAGGAGGCGGGGGACACGATGTTTACCCAGGTTCGGGCCCTCTCTATGGAGGTAATACCCTACTTCATGCTTGATTGATCTTGATGATATGAGTATTACAAGAGTTGATCTACCACGAGATCGTAGAGGCTAAGCCCTAGAAGCTAGCCTATGATTATGATTGTTGTCGTCCTATGGACTAAACCCTCTGATTTATATAGACACCGGAGGGGGCTAGGGTTACACAGAGTCGGTTACAGACAAGGGAATCTACTTATCCGAATCGCCAAGCTTGCCTTCCACGCAAAGGAGAGTCCCACCCGGACACGGGACGAAGTCTGCAATCTTGTATCTTCATAGTCCAACAGTCCGGCATAAGCATATAGTCTGGCTGTCCGAGGACCCCCTAATCTAGGACTCCCTCAGGAGGCACCAGGAGTTCAGGAGTTCATCAGCAAGGCAATCGAGGAGATTCAAGAGGCAAGGGTTCTGCAAGGCGATCGCCGCCTACCGCGAGGCACGGCTCACTGCCTTGGCGAGGTTAAGGAGTTCCGCGTCTGCATCGACATCCCAGGGCTCAACAGGGACGCATCTCCGCAGCTCTTCTGGCCGACTCGTGTCGGTCAATGCGAGGGTCCACCCCGTTCCAGCGCTGCACAAAGGATTCCCTGGCGAATCGTGAGGTCAGGCTCCAGGCGACCCTGGTGGAGATGGAGGAGCGCCTCCAGGAACCTCCCGGGTCCTATGGGCCTCTCGAGGCCCGGGGCCGGGGCGGATCATGAGGAACGACTCCAGCAGTGCGCGTCTTTGGCTACCTCAACACCTCTTCAGCAACGGTACCAGGTGACATCTCTCGAGTTCATTCAGTTTGGGGGCGCCCACGGGCTGCATCATCCCCAGGCCGTATGGGTCCGTCCCTGCAGCGTGTATCGTTTTGCATTCACCAGAATTATCTAACTATCTTCTACGAGTTTACCTATGATCGTCACCCTCTGGCCTCAAGCCTTAACCGCCCCGCGGCCTCCATATATGTGCTGACTTGTCCCTCGCTCGCCTCGCTGCACGGCTACTCACATTGGCACGGCGCTTGTGCTCGGGTCCGTCCCTGCAACGCTAACAAACCCGAGGATCGAGCTCTGGCACGCGACCCGCTTCGTGCCAGCCATCTCACTAGGTCCTCGATGTCTTTGTCTGGCACCCAGGGCCCTGGGGATGGCAGCCTGCTCTGCAGGGATTCTCGGCCTCTCCTATCATCTAACCTGCAGGTTCACCTGACGGTGATTCATGGGCCGATTTGGGCGATCTCCATCTTGTCTCGCGAGTTGCTTGCACGTTAATTGGGGAGGTCCCGACCATCGCGTCTCGAGAGCTCCTACTGGCTCTCCAGACCTCACCCCCTAGCCTTGCCCACGGCACCGCGACCTGGCATACCAGCGGCGGCTGAGCTCGCTCGAGGGTCGGGACCCGAGGAGGTAGAGCACTTGGGTAAGCAAGGCAAGAGGGTGGTCGTTGCAGGCCACGCCCAATGATACTACCACGGGCACAAGAACAGGCACCCTTCTCCTGACGGACCAGGACACCAAAAGATAAGTCACAATTCGCTGCAGCACCGGCCTCGCTCCCTGCACGCCCCAGCCTCGCAGTCCCACTCCGGCGGTTTTGCTCCCCTTTTCGATTCTTTGGGCGGCTGCTTGGACGCCAAGGGGGACCTCGTGAGCATCGCGTCTCATGAGCTCTCACCGGACCTCGGGACGCTCACCTCCTAGCCTTGACCATGGCATCGTGGCCTGGCATACTAGCGACGGTTGAAGCCTGCCTGGGGACTAGGTCCCGTCAGCGTAGAGTGTCGCACCGTCTAGGGAAAAGAAAAGGGAGGAATCGTGCCGAACTGGGATATGTGAATCCATCACAGAATCAAAGAAAGCAACGCTGGCATTAAATACATTCCGATCCTTACAAACCCCACGGGGGCTGATTTTCATTCCGCGCAGGGTAAACAAAAGAAGGAAGGAAGCTACTAAGCTATTGGGCATCACCGGTGATGCCGGGAGGCACACGCTGCCGCGCTACGACCACGACGGGAGCATGGCGGTGATACGTCTCCAACGTATCTATAATTTTTGATTGTTCCATGCTATTATATTACCTGTTTTGGATGTTTATGGGCTTTACTTTACACTTTTATATCATTATTGGGACTAACCTACTAACCGGAGGCCCAGCCCAAATTGCTGTTTTTTGTGCCTATTTCAGTGTTTCGAAGAAAAGGAATATCAAACAGAGTCCAAACGGGATGAAACCTGCGGGAGCAATCTTTTCGGAACAAATGCAAACTAGGGGACTTGGAGTGGACGTCAAGCAACAAACGAGGCAGCCACGAGGGTGCCCAGCGTGCCCCCTGGGGGTGGGCGCGTCCCCCACCCTCGTGGGCCCCTCGAGCATCACCGACCTACTTCTTCCTCCTATATATACTCCCGTACCCTGAAACAAACGGGGAGCACCACGAAAACCTAATTCCACCGCCGCAACCTTCTTGTAACATCCCAAATTTTTAGTTTGGAATGTTATACATTAGATCATCATTGCATATCATATTTTAATGCATTTTGGCTAGATCCTAAAAATTTTACGCAACTCAAGGACCCATGGAGAGAGTTGGGGATTTCGTTATTTTCATATTTGAGTTTTCTCAAATTTTGAAAAGAGGATCATTTGATTTTAGTTATTTTCTCTTCGTATATTTCTGTGATAAAAATAAAAGAGAGTGAATAAAATGATTCCCCAAAATAAATAAATATTGGATATTAAATATTAAAATCAAATAAGATTTTATTTTGGGATTTTATTGCTATTTTATTTGAATTAGGAAAAATGTGCGTTTTTCAAAATTGCATTTTCGGCCCAAATGAATGTTCATCTTGTCTAGCATATTTTTAGAGGACGGGGAAATTTTATTTTGGGATATTTGGAGTCTGTTTAGTATTTCTTTTCTGTCTTTTTCTGCACATCAGAATTATTTTAAAAAAGGGAAACCGACTACGGGCCGTACCCGACCAGGACTCCGCCCGGGGGGGCTTTATAAGCCGGGGCCCGCGTGCCCTGCACCCCACCGCCCCCAGCCCACCCCGCGCCCCAAACCCTAGCCGCCGCCGCCTCAGGCACCGCACCGCCCCAGCCGCCGCCGCCGGACGCCGCCGCCTTCGGAGACCCCGCCGCCGCCGGAGTTGACCGCCGCCACCGCCAGAGTTGACCGCCGCCGCCGTTTTTTTTCCGGTTTATTTCGGTAAAACCCTAGATCTAGATCCGGGTTTTTTTAAATTCCAGTTATTTCGTTAGATCGGTTTTTCCGACGGTTTATTTATTTTGCGGACGTTTGTCCGTATGTTCATTTTAACAAATGGTTTTCATCGTTTTGCCGCAGACAGCGAACGTTCATTCGTTAGCCTGTTCGTCAGTTTTTTCTTTTTCTTAGGTTTTTCGTGATTATTTTCGATCGTGATTTTTGATCCGGTTTTCGTTTTAGTATAACTTTTCGCTTGTTTATCGGAATCAGGCGATTCAAGCGCCTGGAGTTTCGTATCGAAACCCTCTTTCCTTTTAACCAACTCAAACAAGTTTTTGCTACTGTAAAATTTGACTTAGGTCCAGATTAGTAAACGAAGCTTGTTTCTTTCGCCGTTTGAGTTTAGTTGCTTCATTTGATTTGATTCTTTTTGCAAACCAGAGTTCTTAAGTTGAACTTTCTGGTTAGATCTCTTATTTTAGTTTTACCCATGCATTAGATGAGTGCTTATTGTATGCTTGTTAGTTTGCGATAGAGTACCCGGAGTGCGCAGCGTGCTACTACGAGTCTCTAGGTTTCACGGATCATCAGCAAGGCAAGTAACACTTTGATCATACCTCTTTACTACCCAGTTTTATTGCATTAGATCAATCCTCAAACAATTGCATGGTTAGGATCTGATTAATATGTGGGTTTTGGGAAGTAGATGAGGTAGTACCTATTGTCCTGTTTATTATCAAACCTTTGGGAGTTACTTCTACATTTGCTTATATTGCTATGCTATGGTAGTAGACGTGGATTGGGTGAGTGTATCCATGACAGATGTGAGTATTGTTATTTAATGGTTCAAATTAAGGTGGCAACTTTAATACACATCTGGGTGGATTGAGGCACCTGGGGAACCCAGTGTTGCCTGTATTTTTGGAAATCCCGGGGTACCGTGTGATTCTCCTATGGACCGCCACCCAGGCTCAAAGGGATCATGAGATTATTCATGCTAGAAACTTCCGTGTGCAGCCACAAGCTACTATGGGCTCTAACATAGTTGATTAAGTCGTGTGAACTCTTATAGTGGTAGACTAGCAGATGTAGGGTAAAGTAGGTGTAACTGTCTACCCATCGTAAGGTGCTAACACTTCTGAAAGACTGTGTTTCGGTCATCCATTTCTCAAACACCATGTAGTGCGAGAAATCCAACGGAGGAGATCGAGTCTTGTGTGGAAAAGTGCGCAAACCTCTGCAGAGTGTATAAACTAATCATGGTTAGCCGTGTCCCCGATTATGGACGTTTTGAGTATCTAGTACTTGGATTATCATGTGAATCTCATCATGTTACTTAATTTAATTTTGTTTGGGTTTAATGATGATGCTTAATTGCGATTGAGTTGGGTGAACCTTCTCAATGTTTAACAACCACCATGATAGTTAATTAAAATTTATTCCTTAGTTGTAGGGAAAAAATGGCTTTATGCAAAACTGTAACCATAGAGCTTTCCACCAGCCATATATGCATGTAGTAATAGCATTATTCTGTTCATTACTCTCTATGTGTTACACTACCAGCATATTCCATGTGCTGACCCAGTTTCGGGCTGCAACATTCATGTTGCAGACTTTTCAGACGACGAGTAAGGTGCCTTAGGTCGTGATCTTTCACTCAATGATGCCATTGGAGTTGATGGACTTGCTTTATCTTCCAAGCCTTCCGTTGTTATCGTTTTTAGATCGCCTTAAGCAATATTTATTGTAATAAGTTCTCTTTTGAGACATTCGATGTAATAAGTGTGTGATTGCTACTCTGTTATAAATCCTTCAAGTACTGTGCGTGTCAGCATTACCAATCCAAGGATGACACTGATGCACAGAGATCAGACTGTTTGAGGTATGGTTGCTACAAGATGGTATTAGAGCACACGCTGACTATAGGACACGACCACTAAGCTAAAGCCCTAGATCACTACTCTCTTCTCATTTCTGACTCCTCTCCCTTTTCTACTCTTTAGGATGGCGGATGCAAGGAACAAGTTCACGCAACCGGATGAAGATACCCCTCTCGGACGCCACTTGAAGGAAGTCACTAGATACCTGAACATTGGAGTACCAAGCTTCACTGGGACCTACATCGCCACTTTACCAGAAGATGAGCGTTGGATGATTCAAGTTCAAGTAACATGAAGGACGTTCATGCCAGTCACTGAGCCCATAGAGTCGGAGAACTACATCATCATCGACGACACTGACTCAGACCTTGATGATAGTGATGATGACTATGTTGATGAAGCTGGAGCAGATATCATGGAGTCTTTGACCGATCAATTTTTTTCTAGTCGACCACCATGTATATAGTATAGTCCGAGCACTTTTGTAATGATAGTTAGACCGTTGTACGCCCTTGTTTGAATTGATTGAAGTGATATTGATTGTGTTTGTCTCATGTGCATATGGGTAGTGTTTTCCCTCTAGATCTATTTCTATTCTGTATTCTCATCCTTTCTAAACCCGCAGATGCCTCTGAGACGTGACAATGGATTTGCTTTCCCACCGGAGCTCACTCAGTGATCCAGCAACAGAATGCATTCATGCAGATACTAGTCCAGAATCATAATCAGGGGAACAACAAGAACGACAACAACAACCCACCACCACCACCACCTGTTGATCACTTAGCCCATTTCACTTAGCCCGTTTCTTGAGGCTTAATCCGCCGGGGTTCTCAGTAGCACCGAGTCGATAGTTGCAAATGATTGGCTCCGCAAGATTGGGAGGGAGTTGACCACTGTAGGATGCACAAATGCGGAGAGAGTGCGTTTTGCCGCACACCATCTTGATGGACCCGCAGCATCATGGTGGGAGAATTTCACAGCCACTTACCCCATCGACACTTTCACATGGGACCAGTTTCAGCAGGCTTTCTGTACTGCCCATGTTTTAGTAGGAGCTATGGCCATGAAGAAGCGTGAGTTTCGCAACTTGCGCCAAGGACGACGTACAGTTGGCCAGCATGTGGATGACTTTAGTAAGCTAGCACGTTATGCCCCAGATGACGTTGCTACGGATGCAGCTAAGCAGGAGAAGTTTCTAGAATGACTGAATGATGAGATGAGCATGCAGTTGATGGTAGCAACCTTCAACAACTACCAGGAGTTTGTAGATAGAGCTCTCATGATTGAAGGGAAGCACCAGCAGATTGATAACCGCAAGAGGAAGTATGGACAAGGGAAGTACAATTCTGGAGATCAGCAGAAGCCTCATTTTACCCTGAACTCGGGAGGACCTTTTCAGCATCCCACGGAGGCCACAATCATAATGGAGGGAGTTGGCACAACCATAGTGGCCCCAGGAATGGGAATGGGAATGGAGGAAGCAACGGCCAGAACCGTACCAACCCATCAACCCCAGCCAAGAAGGATCTGAGCCACGTCACTTGCTACAAGTGCCAGAAGACTGGACATTATGACAATGAATGTCTTGAAGCTAAGAACAGAAATGGCAATGGAAGCTCTGGGAAGAAGCCGAACCCTTTCAACAGGGGACAGGTGAACCACGTTAACGTGGAGGAGGTTGAAGCCCAGCCAGATGCAATAATAGGTAAGTTGTTGGTTAAGTCATTTACTACAATCATTATTTTTTATACTGGTGCATCGCATTCATACATATCAAGGGGATTTGTGGATAAGTATAAACTGCCCACCAAAGTTCTTAGAACACCTATGTTAGTAAGCTCACCAGGAGCGGAGTATATGACAAGTCAAGGATGTTTTCAGATGCCATTGACCATAGGTAGGCATGTTTTCCCCTCGGATCTAATAATTTTGGAGTCGCAAGGTTTGGATGTGATTCTGGGTATGGATTGGCTATCGATGTATGGAGGAAACATCAATTGCGCTAGTAAGTCGATTTTGCTTACCACCCCAGAAGGAAGAAGGATTAAGTATGTATCCTGGCATGAGCCGAAGAGGACTCAAGTGAATTCCTTATTAGGAGTTGTACAGGAGGAAGTACCAGTGGTGAAGGATTTCCCTGACGTATTTCCAGAAGAGTTGCCAGGCATGCCACCAGATAGAGACATTGAGTTTTTGATTGAGCTTTTGCCAGGCATAGGGCCGATATTTAAGAGACCTACAGGATGCCCGCAAAGGATTTGGAGGAAATTAAGCAGATTAAGGAGTTACATGATAAAGGCTATATTCGCTCAAGTTCGTCACCTTGGGGATCGCCAGTGCTTCTAGTGGAGAAGAAGGATGGATCATTGAGGATGGTTGTTGATTATCGGGGATTGAATGAAGTGACAATCAAGAACAGGTACCCACTGCTGATGATCAATGATTTGTTTGACCAATTGCAAGGAGCTAAGGTATTTTCCAAGATCGATCTGCGATCACGATACCACCAGTTGAAGATTCGAGAGCAGGATATACCCAAGACAGCTTTTACCACAAGGTATGGGCTATATGAGTATACCGTTATGTCATTTGGTCTGACTAATGCACCTGCCTATTTCATGAACATGATGAACAAAGTGTTTATGGAGTTTTTGGATAAGTTCGTCATGGTGTTCACTGATGATATTTTGGTCTACTCGATGAATGAAGTGGAGCATAAGGAGCATTTGCGTTTGGTACTTGGGAAGCTAAGAGAACATCAGCTATATGCCAAATTCAGCAAGTGTGTGTTTTGGTTGAAAGAAGTTGGATTTCTCGGACATGTGATATCCGGAGAAGGAATAGCAGTAGACCCCACCAAAGTTGTCACTGTGAGAAATTGGGAAGTACCCACGTCAGTTGGAGAAATCCGAGGTTTTCTTGGACTCGCAGGATACTACCGGAGGTTCATTGAGAATTTCTCGAAGATTGCAAAGCCCATGACGGAGTTGTTGAAGAAGGACACGAAGTTCAATTGGACCGAGGAATGTGAGGCCAGTTTCCAGGTGTTGAACAAACGTTTGGTTACATCACCAGTGTTGATTCTGCCAGATCAGCGTTATTGCGACGCTTCTTATCGAGGACTTGGAGCAGTGCTTATGCAGGAGGGAAGAGTTGTTTCGTATGCCTCACGACAATTTAAGCCCCATGAGTTGAATTATGCCACCCATGATTTGGAGTTAGCACCGTAGTGCATGCGTTGAAGACATGGAGACATTTTCTCATCGGAAACCATTGTGAGGTGTACACGGATCACAAGAGTTTGAAGTACATCTTCACATAGAAGGAGTTGAATCTGAGGCAAAGGAGATTGTTGGAGCTCATTAAGGATTATGATATGAGCTTGCATTATCATCCAGGAAAGGCTAACGTAGTAGCCGATGCGTTGAGCCGCAAGAGCCATGTCAACACCCTCCTGACCAGAGAGTTACCAAAGGAGTTAGCCGAGGATCTCGCGAGCTATGTTTGGAGATAGTTCCGAGAGGCTATGTAGCAGCATTGGAGATTCAGTCTACTTTGATGGATAAGATCAGAGACGCTCAAAAGACAGACAAGGAGATTGCCGAGATAAAGCAGAAGATGAGCAAAGGAAAAGCTAAGGGATTTCGTGAGGATAAGCACGATACCTTATGGTTTGAGGACCGCGTTTATGTGCCTAATGACCCGGAGATCAGGAAGTTGATTCTGCAGGAGGCCCATGATTCACCGTATTTGATTCACCTAGGAAATACCAAGATGTATCTGGATTTGAAAGATAATTTTGAAGGTTCTCGAGTTTGCCAGCCGAGTCACGCACAGCAAGGTTATCAAGTTCTGCAAAGTTTAGTGGAGCCACCATACTGAGGACGAAGCCACCTGGGAGCGAGAGGAAGACTTACGGAAGGACCACCCTCACCTATTTTCTAGCCAACCCGAATCTCGAGGGCGAGATTCACCTTAAGGGGGGTAGGTTTGTAACATCCCAAATTTTCAATTTGGAATGTTATACATTAGATCATCATTGCATATCATATTTTAATGCATTTTGGCTAGATCCTAGAAATTCTACGCAACTCAAGGACCCACGAAGAGAGTTGGGGATTTCGTTATTTTCATATTTGACTTTTCTCAAATTTTGAAAAGAGGATCATTTGATTTTAATTATTTTCTCTTCGTATATTTCTGTTATAAAAATAAAAAAGAGGGAATAAAATGACTTTCTCGAAATAAAGAAATATTGGAGATTAAATATTAAAATCAAATAAGATTTTATTTTGGGATTTTATTGCTATTTTATTTGAATTAGGAAAAATGTGCGTTTTTCAAAATTGCATTTTAGGCACAATTAAATGTTCATCGTGCCCGGCATATTTTTAGAGGACGGGGAAAATTTATTTCGGGATTTTTGGAGTCCGTTTAGTATTTCTTTTCTTTCTTTTTCAGCACGTCGGAATTATTTAAAAAAAAGGAAACCGACTCCGGGCCGTACCCGACCGGGACTCCGCCCGGGGGGGCTTTATAAGTCGGCCCCCCCTGCCGCGCAGCCCGCCGCCGCCCCAGCCCACCCCACGCCCCAAACCCTAGCCACCGCTGCCTCGGGCCCCGCGCCGCCCCAGCCGCCGCCGTTGTCGCCGCCGTCGCTGTCGCCGCCGCCGCCGGAGTTGAACGTCGCCGCCGCCGGAGTTGACCGCCGCTGCCGTTTTTTTTTGGTTTATTTCGGTAAAACCCTATATCTAGATCCGTTTATTAATTCCGGTTTATTTCATAAGATCAGTTTTTCCGACGGTTTATTTATTTTGCGGACGTTCGTCCGTATGCTCGTTTTAACGAACGGTTTTCATCGTTTCGCCGCAGACAGCGAACGTTCGTTCGTTAGCCTGTTCGTCAGTTTTTCTTTTTCTCGGGTTTTTCGCGATTATTTTCGATCGCGATTTTTGATCCGATTTTCATTTTAGTATAACTTTTCGCTTGTTTATCAGAATCAGACGATTCAAGCGCCTGGAGTTTCGTCTCGAAACCCTCTTTCCGTTTAACCAACTCAAACAAGTTTTTTCTACTGTAAAATTTGACTTAGGTCTAGATTAGTAAATGAAGCTTGTTTCTTTTGCCGTTTGAGTTTAGTTGCTTCGTTTGATTTGATTCTTTTTGCAAACTAGAGTTCTTAAGTTGAACTTTCTGGTTAAATCTCTTATTTGAGTTTTACCCATGCATTAGATGAGTGCTTATTGTATGCTTGTTTGTTTGCGATAGAGTACCCGGAGTGCGCAGCGTGCTACTACGAGTCTCTAGGTTTCACGGATCATCAGCAAGGCAAGTAACACTTTTATCATACCTCTTTACTACCCGGTTTTATTGCATTAGATCAATCCTCAAACAATTGCACAGTTAGGATCTGATTAATATGTGGGTTTTGGGAAGTAGATGAGGTAGTACCTATTGTCCTGTTCATTATCAAACCTTTGGGAGTTACTTATACGTTTGCTTATATTGCTATGCTATGCTAGCAGACGTGGATTGGGTGAGTGTATCCATGACAGATGTGAGTATTGTTATTTAATGGTTCAAATTAAGGTGGCAACTTTAATACACATCTGGGTGGATTGAGGCACCTGGGGAACCCAGTGTTGCCTGTATTTCTGGAAATCCCAGGGTACCGTGTGATTCTCCTATGAACGGCCACCCAGGCTCAACGGGATCATGAGATTATTCATGCTAGAAACTTCCGTGTGCAGCCACAAGCTACTATGGGCTCTAGCATAGTTGATTAAGTCGTGTGAACTCTTATAGTGGTAGACTAGCAGATGTAGGGGAAAGTAGGTGTAACTGTCTACCCATCGTATGGTGCTAACACTTCTGAAAGACTGTGTCTCGATCATCCCTTTCTCAAAAACCATGTAGTGCGAGAAATCCAACGGAGGAGATCGAGTCTTGTGGGGAAATGTGCACAAACCTCTGCAGAGTGTATAAACTAATCATGGTTAGCCGTGTCCCCGGTTATGGATGTTTTGAGTATCTAGTACTTGGATTATCATGTGAATCTCATCATGTTACTTGATTTAATTTTGTTTGGGTTTAATGATGATGCTTAATTGGGATTGAGTTGGGTGAACCTTCTTAATGTTTAACAACCACCATGATGGTTAAATAAAATTTATTCCTTTGTTGTAGGGAAAATTGGCTTTATGCAAAACTGTAACCATAGAGCTTTCCACCAGCCATATATGCATGTAGTAATAGCATTATTCTGTTCATTACTCTCTATGTGTTACATTGCCAGCATATTCCATGTGCTGACCCGTTTTTGGGCTGCAACATTCATGTTGCAGACTTTTCAGACAACGAGTAAGGTGCCTTAGGTCGCGATCTTTCACTCAGTGATGTTGTTGGAGTTGATGGACTCGCTTTATCTTCCAAGCCTTCCGCTGTTATTGTTTTTAGATGGCCTTAAGCCATATTTATTGTAATAAGTTCTCTTTTGAGACATTGATGTAATAAGTGTGTGATTGCTACTCTGTTATAAATTCTTCAAGTACTGTGCGTGTCAGCATTACCGATCCAGGGATGACACTGATGTGCAAAGATCAGACTGTTTGAGGTCTGGTCGCTACACTTCTGTATCCGCGAGATCCCATCTTGGAGCCTTTGCCGGCGCTCCGCCGGAGGGGGAATTGACCATGGAGGGCCTCTACATCATCTCCAAGGCCTCTTCGATGAGTTGTGAGTAGTTTACCACAGACCTTCGGGTCCATAGTTATTAGTTAGATGGCTTCTTCTCTCTCTTTGAATCGCAATACAAAGTTTTGCTCGATCTTCTTGGAGATCTATTCGATGTAACTCTTTTTGCGGTGTGTTTGTCGAGATTCTATGAATTTGTGGGTTTGTGATCAAGTTTATCTATGATAAATATTTGAATCTCCTCTGAATTCTTTTATGTGTGATTAAGTTATCTTTGCAAGTCTCTTCGAATTATCAGTTTGGTTTGGCCTACTAGATTGATCTTTCTTGCAATTGGAGAAGTGCTTAGCTTTGGGTTCAATCTTGTGGTGTCCTTTCCCAGTGACAGCAGGGGCAGCAAGACACGTATTGTATTGTTGCCATCGAGGATAAAAAGATGGGGTTTATATCATATTGCTTGAGTTTATCCCTCTACATCATGTCATCTTTCTTAATGTGTTACTCTATTCTTCATGAACTTAATACTCTAGATGCAGGCAGGAGTCGGTCAATGTGTGGAGTAATAGTAGTAGATGCAAAATCGTTTCGGTCTACTTGTCACGGACGTGATGCCTATATACATGATCATGCCTAGATAATCTCATAACTATGCACTTTTCTATCAATTGCTCGATAGTAATTTGTTCACCCACCGTAAGACTTATGCTATCTCGAGAGAAGCCACTAGTGAAACCTATGGCCCCCGAGTCTATCTTTTATCATATAAGTTTTCCAGCTACTTTTATTTTCCAATCTATATCATAAAAATACCAAAAATATTTATCTTATCATATTACCTCTATCAGATCTCACTTTTGCAAGTGGCCGTGAAGGGATTGACAACCCCTTTATTGCGTTGGTTGCGAGGTTCTTGTTTGTTTGTTTAGGTGTGTGGGACTTTTGAGGAGCCTCCTACTAGATTGATACCTTGGTTCTCAAAAACTGAGGGAAATACTTACACTACTTTGCTGCATCACCCTTTCCTCTGCAAGGAAAACCAACGCAAGCTCAAGACGTAGCAAGAAGGATTTCTGGCGCCGTTGCCGGGGAGGTCTTCGCTCATGTCAAGACATACCAAGTACCCATCACAAACTCATCTCCCTCGCATTACATTATTTGGCATTTGCCTCTCGTTTTCCTCTCCCCCACTTCACCCTTGCCGTTTTATTCGCCCTCTCTTTCCCGTTTGTCTCCCTCTTTCGCTCTTCTTTTGTGTGCTCATCGCTATGGCTAGTCCTCCTATTATTGTTAATACTCCCGATCACGAAGTCCTCAAAATAGATGCTTGGCATAGAATTTGCAATGCTCAAAATAGATCTACTAGGAAGCAATCTACTTCCGTTCTTCTTCGCAATTTTTATGTAGGCATTACACATTGGAATAGATGTATTCTTGATGCGATTACCGGAGGGAATTTCTTGGGTAGCCACACTTTTGATGCTTATAACGCTATGTTAGATTTGTTTGGTCCACCACCTCTCTTGGCTAATGGAACTATCTTATCTCTAGAACATGTGATGCAAAGGCTTGAAATTATTGAAAATAAAGTTTCCACTGTTGAGTTAATTGAAAATTTGGATAAAAAGATCCACAATCAAATCACCCAATTTGGATCTAGGGTTGGAGCTACTCTGAAGAGTTTTAAGGATAAATAACCTATAGTTAATGAAAAATTAGATCAAAATTCTTCAAGAATCGGTAAACTTGAGGATATCATTACCAACTTAGGGGCTGCCTTTTCATCCGTGAAGGATACTCCCACTCCGCCTACTAAAATTGCCAAATTAATGTATGTTCCTAAAAATAAGGGTGAATCTTCTAGTAAGGAAAATGCGGATCTCAAATCAATAAGTGTTCACCCCAATTGTTTCTCTATCATAAAGGAACCTTTTGATTCAAATGAATTTCTTGATTTCTTGCCTAGGAGTTTAATCATTGCTAAAAAGAAAGAAACTCCTAAAAATTATAAGTGCTCTATTGAAGAATTGAATGCCAAAGATGGCAATACTTAGTTCTATCCTCGCTTTTATGCCTAGGTAGGGGCGTTAAACAATAGCGCTTGTTGGGAGGCAACCCAATTTTTCTTCTTTCTTTTTGCTTCTGTTTAGTAATAAATATTTCTTCTAGCTTCTGTTTAGATGTGGTTTTATGTTTTAATTAGTGTTTGTGCCAAGTAGAACCTGTAGGATAACCTACAGTGATAGTGAAAATTAGAAACTTTGCGCGCACGAAAATAATTTTAGTAATTCACAGAAACGTGATTTTGCATTGATTCTTTTTATGTAGATCAATAGACAAATTTCCCAGGACTTCCTATTTTGATAGGGGTTTTAGAGGTCCAGAAGTATTCGAAAGTTACAGATTACTATAGACTGTTTTGTTTTTGACAGATTCTTTTTTTCGTGTGTTGTTTGCTTATTTTGATGCGTCTATGGCTAGTATCGGGGGATATGAACCATACAGAAGTTGGAATACAGTAGGTTTAACACCAATATAAATAAAGAATGAGTTCATTACAGTACCTTATGTGGTGGTTTTTCTTTCTTGCACTAATGGAGCTTATGAGATTTCCTGTTGAGTTTTGTGTTGTGAAGTTTTCAAGTTTTGGGTAAAAGATTTGATGGACTATGGAATAGGGAGTGGCAAGAGCCTAAGATTGGGGATGCCCATGGAACCCCAAGATATTCCAGGATAACCAAAAGCCTAAGCTTGGGGATGCCCTGGAAGGCATCCCCTCTTTCGTCTTCGTCTATCGGTAACTTTACTTGGAGCTATATTTTTATTCGCCACATGATATGTGTTTTGCTTGGAGCGTCTTGTATGATATTAGTCTTTTCTTTTTAGATTACCACAATCATCCTTGCTGTACACACCTTTTGGGAGAAACCCACTTGATTTGGAATTTATTAGAATACTCTATGTGCTTCACTTATATCTTTTGAGCTAGATAATTTTGCTCTAGTGCTTCACTTATACCTTTTAGAGCACGGCGGTGGCTTTATTTTGTAGAAATTGTTGATCTCTCATGCTTCACTTATATTATTTTGAGTGTCTTTTAGAACAGCATGGTATTTGCTATGGTTATAAAATTGGTCCTAGATTGATGGGCATCCAAGTTGGGTATAATAAAAACTACCATAGAAAGTGAATTGGATGCTATGATCAATTTGATGCTTGATAATTGTTTTGAGATATGAGGATGGTGATATTAGAGTCATGCTAGTTGGGTAATTATTAATTTAAAGAATACTTGTGTTGAAGTTTGTGATTCTCGTAGCATGCACGTATGGTGAACCGCTTTGTGACGAAGTTTGTGATTCCCGCGGGCTGCTTCCTCCAGGGCAGCATTCCAGCTGTTCGCCCTCCTTGTTGAAGACCTTGAAGAACAAGGTGGCTGCACCGTCATACTCAAAGTGAATCACAAGATCTCCCTCTGTGTGTCAGGCCCGAGCGACCTCACCCAACCGCGGGTCATGAAGACGTCTCTGGGGGTCACCACCTCGACCTCAGCCCCAGTGGCCAGGCTGCAGCATCCGGCGTGCTGCATCCACAACTCAGGCGGCCCCCTCAGAGCCAGCTCGTTGGCGAAGAACCTCGGGAGCTGGATCCAGGTATTGGGAGGCATCACCGCCCACACCACGAACTCTCACGAGCTGTCCCCAGCGTGTGTCCGTGGCGCGGTCGACAAGGCAATGGTGGTCCATCCTCCATTGTTGGCGGCCGCTCGACGGCACACGTCTTCATCCTGGGCGCGAGCGTATAGGGGGAGAGGGAAGCCGAGTGAAGGCCTCGATTTCCAAGGCTTGGGCACCTCTCGCCCCACGCTCGCATCATGAGGGACGCAAAGTCGTTTCTTTGGTGGGAGAGGATCAGGCCCCTCCCTAGGGGCCTTCCCCTTCTCGGCCGCCGAGAACCTCCTGATTGGCGCCATGGAAGCAAGATGAAGAAGGAGAAGAAGCAGGCAGCAGCAAGACGAAGGAGAGATGAGCGGGGGCTCTGCCCCATCCTCATTTATAGCCAAGGAAGGCCAACCGCCAGCGTCCATGACCTCGCGCCATGATGATCTTCTGCATGCCGCATTGTTCCGTCAAGTCGAACAGTTACCGAGGCAGCGTGGGGAAGTGGAGACGCCCACGTCCCATCAATCGCCATGCATCATCAAGGCCGTAGGCGGTTAGGGACCGCGGCGCTCCGCACTTACCCTTTGGATTCTCCTGGAAGCCAAGTCCGAGCGCGCCTTGGGCCCAGGGGCTACTGTCGGCGTTCTGGATATGGGGGTACCCAGACTTGCCTACCTGCGGCCCACCACGTGGCTCCATCGACGACCTAGTATGGCCCAGCTTCAACATCAGCAGCTTAAGACCCTCGCGAGGGGCCAAGCCTCGTGAGGTAGACGATGCCAAGACCCCCGAGGGGATCAGCCTCTTTAGGCTGGCTCCCGAGGGGCGGAGAGTTCAATGCAAGGTGCACCTCATGAGGCTCAGCTTACATGAGCCATGACGACCAAGGCCAGGCGGGCGCCAGCGGGCGCAGAGTGCCAGTTTCCTCTTCGGTGCGAGCGAGGCAAGCCGCAGGCGGGGAGTCCTGAGGAATCAGCCAAAGGTTTCCATTCTGGTGCAACAAGACCAAGACTGCCAGGACGGCAGGACGGAGGTCATCACCGAGCCCACCGCAGCGTCACGACCAAGGGCTTTTCGCAGGCGAAGACCATTTTTGTCAGGATAAGCTGTACTACTTGTCCCCTTTCAAATCCGGCCGTTGTGGGATCCCTTCCCTCCAACATTCGGGAAGAGGACCAAGGCCACTATGAATAGGACTTAGCTACCACCATAGAAGGGGATCAGATCCATTCTCACCCGACCACCTTACCAGCTCTGTTGAGCCCAAGAACACCTCACCTCCTGAGGCCAGTTCATCCACTGTACTAGTTCATCCTCAGACCTTTGGGGCAATCCGCCAAAAATTCTAGAGTAGGGTATTACACCGCAAGGTGGCCCGAACCAGGATAAATTGTCGTGTCTCCTTGTCCCTTCGAGCTCGTCGCGCTAGGCTTAGGAGAATCGCGAGTAGGCAGGCTGGGTAGGTTGAGATCTCCGCACGCACACTAGAGTTCGAACCTTTCAAGGGTTTACGAAACCCGTAATCCAACAGTTATAAATTTAGTCCTAATATGATAGGAATCCAAGAGGGATATAATTAAAACTTTCATATAAAGTGCATTGAATACTATGAGAAGTTTGATTCCTTATGATTGTTTTGAGATATAAAGATGGTGATATTAGAGTCATGCTAGTGAGAAATTGTGAATTATAGAAATACTTGTGTTAAAGTTTGTGATTCCCGTAGCATGCACGTATGGTGAACCTTATGTGATGAAGTCAGAGCATGATTTATTTATTTATTGTCTTCCTTATGAGTGGTGGTCGGGGACGGGTGATGGTATTTTCCTACCAATCTATCCCCCTAGGATCATGCACGTAGTACTTTGTTTTAATGACTAATAGATTTTGCAATAAGTATGTGAGTTATTTATGACTAATGTTGAGTCATTGGATTATACGCACTCTCACCCTTCCACCATTGCTAGCCTCTCTAGTACCGTGCAACTTTCTCCGGTACCATACACCCACCATATACCTTCCTCAAAACAGCCATCATACCTACCTATTATGGCATTTCCATAGCCATTCGAAGATATATTGCCATGAAACTTTCCACCATTCCATTTATTATGACACACTTCATCAATGGCATGTTGCTTTGCATGATCATGTAGTTGACATCGTATTTGTGGCAAAGCCACCTTTTATAATTCTTTCATACATGTCACTCTTGATTCATTGCACATCCCGGTACACCGCCAGAGGCATTCATATAGATTCATATTTTGTTCTAAGTATCGAGTTGTAATTCTTGAGTTGTAAGTAAATAAAAGTGTGATGATATTCATTATTTGAGCATTGTCCCATGTGAGGAAAGGATGATGGAGACTATAATTCCCCCACAAGTCGGGATGAGACTCTGGACGAAAAATAAAAAAAGGGGCCAAAAAAATGATAGAAGGCCCAATAAAAAATGAGAGAAAAGAGAGAAGGGGCAATGTTACTATCCTTTTACCACACTTGTGCTTCAAAGTAGCACCATGATCTTCATGATAGAGAGTCTCCTATGTTGTCACTTTCATATACTAGTGGGAATTATTAATTATAGAACTTGGCTTGTATATTCCAATGATGGGCTTCCTCAAACTACCCTAAGTCTTCGTGAGCAAGCGTGGTGGATGCACACCCACTTAGTTTCTTTTTGAGGTTTCACAAACTTATAGCTCTAGTGCATCCGTTGCAAGGCAATCCCTACTCACTCACATTGATATCTATTGATGGGCATCTCCATAGCCCGTTGATACGCCTAGTTGATGTGAGACTATCTCCTTCTTTTTGTCTTCTCTACAACCACCATATTCTTTTCCGCCTATAGTGCTATGTCCATGGCTCATGCTCATGTATTGCGTGAAAGTTGAAAAAGTTTGAGAACATCAAAGTATGAAACATTTTCTTGGCTTGTCCATGGAGATGGAGCATAGCCAGACTATATGGTTTTGTAGGGATGAGCTTTCTTTGTCCATGTTATTTTGACAAGACATAATTGCTTTGTTAGTATGCTTGAAGTATTATTGTTTTTATGTCAATATTAAACTTCCTTTTTTAATCTTATGGATTTGAATATTCATGCCACAATAAAGAAAATTACATCGATAAATTTGTTAGGTAGCATTCCACATCAAAAATTCTGTTTTTATCATTTAGCTACTCGAGGACAAGCAGGAATTAAGCTTGGGGATGCTTGATACGTCTCCAACGTATCTATAATTTTTTAGTGTTCCATGCTATTATATTATCTATTTTGGATGTTTTATATGCATTAATATGCTATTTTATATTAATTTTGGGACTAACTTATTAACCTAGAGCCCAGTGCCAGTTTCTGTTTTTTTCCTTGTTTTTGAGCTTCGCAGAGACGGAATACCAAACGGAGTCCAAACGGAATAAAACCTTCGCGATGATTTTTTTGGACCAAAAGAAACCAAGGAGACTTGGAGATCAAGTAGGAAGAGCCACGAGGTGGCCACAAGGGGGGAGGGCGCGCCCAGGGGCCCCCCGTGACTCCCCTAACCTAATTCTTTCGCCTATATATTCACATATGTTCCCAAACCACCAGAATTATTCACGAAAACACTTTTCTACCACCACAACCTTCTGTACCCGTGAGACCCCATCTAGGGCCTTTTCCAGCATCCTGCTGGAGGGGGATTCGATCACGGAGGGCTTCTACATCAATTCTATTGCCCTTCCAATGAAGCGTGAGTAGTTTACCTTAGACCTACGGGTCCATAGCTAGTAGCTAGATGGCTTCTTCTCTCTCTTTGATTCTCAATACCATGTTCTCCTCGATGTTCTTGGAGATCTATCTGATGTAATCTTATTTTGTGGTGTGTTTGTCGAGATCTGATGAATTCTGGATTTATGATCAGCTTATCTTTGAATCTTCTCTAAATTCTTATAGGCATGATTTGGTATCTTTGTAGTTCTCTTCGAACTATCGGTTTGGTTTGGCCAACTAGATTGGTTTTTCTTGCAATGGGAGAAGTGCTTAGCTTTGGGTTCAGTCTTGCGGTGTCCTTTCCCATCGACAGTGGGGGCAGCAAGGCACGTATTGTATTGTTGGCATCGAGGATAAAATGATGGGGTTTTCATCATATTGCTTGAGTTAATTCCTCTACATCATGTCATCTTACTTAATGTGTTACTCCGTTCTTCATGAACTTAATACTCTAGATGCAGAAAGGAGTCGGTCGACGTGTGGAGTAATAGTAGTAGATGCAGAATCGTTTTGGTCTACTTAACATAGATGTGATGCCTATATTTCATAATGATTGCCTTAGATATCGTCATAACTTTGCGCTTTTCTATCAATTGCTCGACAGTAATTTGTTCACCCACCGTATTATTTGCTATCAAGAGAGAAGCCACTAGTGAAACCTATGCCCCCCGGGTATATTTTCCATCATATATGTTTTCGATCTACTATTTTGCAATCTTTTACTTTCCAATCTATAAACCAAAAATACCAAAAATATTTACTTTACCTTTTGTTAAGTTTCATCTATCTCTATTAGATCTCACTTTTGCAAGTGACCTTGAAGGGATGGACAACCCCTTTATCACGTTGGGTGCAAGTTATTTGATTGTCTGTGCAGGTATTAGGTGATTTGTGTGTTGTCTCCTACTGGATTGATACCTTGGTTCTCTAACTGAGGGAAATACTTATCTCTACTTTGCTGCTCACCCTTTCCTCTTCAAGGGATAAACCAACGCAAGCTCAAGAAGTAGCAGAGATCCATTTTGAGGTAGGTTTAAAAAGGACGTGATGCTACATAGTCAGCCAAGTTAGTATCAGAGGCAGCCGTTGCCGTTAAATGTCGTGCACGTATCCTCCCAACATGGACTCAGTATAGAAATGACAAAGACAAAACCCAGTTTAACACCTTCCTCGGCCATTTATCTGTAAGTATGGTTATTTATGGAAATTAGCAATATCGTCTTGCTCTATCCCATACTTTCTAGGTTGCTGGTAATGAGACTCCCATAAGTTTCAATACATGAGGTTCAAGTTGGATCGCCAAGATGATGCAACTAGACAAGCAAGCACTCATGTTTTCATGTCTGCTCTGCGTTAGTATCAGTATAACCAGAGGAAAACTAATTTTGAAGGCAAGGCTAATAGTGTACTTGCCCAAACATATCAAGTGGAAATATAACGGATGAAGACTGGAGAGCCCTTGTTAAACACTGGTTTGATCCAAAGTATCAGCTACGTTGTCGTGGAATAGTCACGACAGATGTCCTAGTGCGAGGACTTAGTCGTGGAGCCATGATACGTCCATTTTGCATCATGCTTTTATATCGATATTTATTGCATTATGGGCTGTTATTACACGTTATGTCACAATACTTATGCCTATTCTCTCTTATTTTACAAGGTTTACATGAAGAGGGAGAATCCCGGCAGCTGGGATTTTGGGCTGGAAAAGGAGCAAATATTGGGGACCTATTCTGCACAGCTCCAAAAGTCCTGATACTCCATGAAAGTCATTTTGGGACTTAATAAAAAATATCCAGTGGCAGAAACACCTAGGAGGGGCACCCACCACCCACGACGGTGGGGGCGTGCCCTACCCCCTGGGTGCGCCCCCTGCCTCGTGGGCCACCTGGCAGCCCTCTTGTGCCCATCTTCTGCTATATGAGGTCTTTTACCCTGGAAAAAAATCAAAAGCAAGCTTACGGGACGAAACTCCGCCGCCACGAGGCGGAACCTTGGCGGAACCAATCTAGGGATCTGGCAGAGCTGTTCTGCCGGGGAAACTTCCCTACGGGAGGGGGAAATCATCACCATCGTCATCACCAACGATCCTCTCATCGAGACGGGGTCAATCTCCATCAACATCTTCACCAGCACCATCTCCTCTCAAACCCTAGTTAATCTCTTGTATCCAATCTTTGTACCAAAACCTCAGATTGGTACCTGTGGGTTGCTAGTAGTGTTGATTACTCCTTGTAGTTGATGCTAGTTGGTTTATTTGGTGGAAGATCATATGTTCAGATCCTTAATGCATATTAATACCCCTCTGATCATGAACATGAATATGCTTTGTGAGTAGTTACGTTTGTTCTTGAGGACATGGGTGAAGTCTTGCTATTAGTAGTGATGTGAATTTGGTATTTGTTTGATATTTTGATGAGATGTATGTTGTCTCTCCTCTAGTGGTGTTATGTGAATGTCGACTACATGACACTTCACCATTATTTGGGCCTAGATGAAGGCATTGGGAAGTAATAAGTAGATGATGGGTTGCTAGAGTGACAGAAGCTTAAACCCTAGTTTATGCGTTGCCTCGTAAGGGGCTGATTTAGACCCACTTGTTTCATGCTATGGTTAGGCCTTAATACTTATTTTGTAGTTTCAGATGCTTGCAATAGGGGTTAATCATAAGTGGGATGCTTGTCCAAGAAAGTGCAGTACCCAAGCACCGGTACACCCACATATCAAATTATCAAAGTAACAAACGCGAATCATATGAGCATGATGAAAACTAGCTTGACGATAATTCCCATGTGTCTTCGGGAGCACTTTTCTCATTATAAGAACTTGTCCAGGCTTGTCCTTTGCTACAAAAAGGATTGGGCCACCTTGCTGCACCTTATTTACTTTCATTGCTTGTTACCCGTTACAAATTATCTTATCACAAAACTATCTGTTACCTACAATTTCAGTGCTTGCAGAGAATACTTTACTGAAAACCGCTTGTCATTTCCTTCTGCTCCTTGTTGGGTTCAACACTCTTATCAAAAGGACTGCGATAGACCCCCTACACTTTTGGATCATCAAGAATCTTTTCTGGCGCCGTTGACGGGGAGTGAAGCACCTTTGGTGAGTGGAACTTGGTAAGGAAACATTTATATAGTGTGCTGAAATTTACTGTCACTTGTTATGATGGAAACTAATCCTTTATGGGGCTTGTTCGGGGTCCAACCAGTAGAGCAAAGAGTTTCTCCTCAACCTACTTAACCTACTGAAAATGTTTACTTTGAAATTCCTTCAGGTATGGTAGAGAAACTGCTAGCTAATCCCTTTGCAGGAGATGGAACATTGCATCTCGATTTACACCTTATCTATGTGGATGAAGTTTGTGGATTATTTAATCTTGCAGGTATGCCCGATGATGTTATTAAGAAGAAGGTCTTCTCTTTATCTTTGAAGGGAGATGCATTGACATGGTATAGGCTATGTGATGATATGGGATCCTGGGACTATAAACGATTGAAATTGGAATTTCACCAGAAGTTTTATCCTATGCATCTTGTTCATCGTGATCGTAATTATATATATAATTCTTGGCCTCGCGAAGGAGAAAGCATCACTCAAGCTTGGGGGAGGCTTAAGTCAATGTTATATTCATGCCCCAACCATGAGCTCTCAAGAGAAATGATTGTTCAAAACTTTTATGCTCGGCTTTCTCTCAACAATCGCACCATGCTTGATACTGCTTGTGCTGGGTCTTATATGATGAAGACTATTGAATTCAAGTGGGATTTATTGGAAAGAATTAAACACAACTCTGAAGATTGGGATTCCAACGATGGTAAGGAGTCACGTATGACACCTAAGTTTGATTGTGTTAAATCTTTTATGGATACCGATGCTTTTCGTGGATTTAGCACTAAATATGGACTTGAATCTGAGATAGTAGCTTCTTTCTGTGAATCATTTTCTACTCATGTTGATCTCTCTAAGGAGAAGTGGTTTAAATATAATCCTCCCAATTAAGTAAAAGTAGTTCCGCCTATTATAGTTGAAGAAAAGATTATCACTTATAATGATCCTATTCTTCCTACTACTTATGTTGAGAAACCACCTTTCCATGTTAGGATAAAGGATCGTGCTAAAGCTTCAACTGTGGTTCGTAAGAGTAATACTAGAACATATACACCACCTGAGCAAATTAAAGTTGAACCTGGTATTGCTATGGTTAAAGATCTCTTGGCTGATAATATTGATGGGCATGTTATTTATTTCTGTGATGAAGCTGCTACAATTGCTAGACACGATGCTAAGAAACATAGACTTGTTGTAGGCATGCCTATTATTTCTGTTAAAATAGGAGATCATTGCTATCATGGCTTATGCAATATGGGTGCTAGTGCTAGTGCAATACCTTTTTCCTTATATGAAGAAATTATGCATGATATTGCACCTGCTGAGGTAGAAGAAATTGATGTTACAGTTAAGCTTGCCAATAGAGATACTATTTCACCAATTGGGATTGTTAGAGATGTTGAAGTCTTGTGTGGGGAAGTTAAATATCCTGCTGATTTTCTTGTTCTTGGCTCCCCACAAGATGACTTTTGTCCCATTATATTTGGTAGACCCTTCTTAAATACTGTTAATGCTAAAATTGATTGCGAAAAGGATGTTGTTACAATTGGCTTAGGGGATATGTCTCATGAGTTTAATTTTGCTAAGTTTCATAGACAACCCCCTGATAAAGAATTGCCCGGTAAGGATGAAATAATTGGTCTTGCTTCTATTGCGGTGCCTCCTACTGATCCTTAAGAACAATATTTGCTAGACCATGAAAATGATATGTTTATGAATGAAAGAAGGGAAATAGATGAAGTATTCTTTAAACAGGGTCCTATTTTGAAACACAACTTGCCTGTTGAAATCCTAGGGGATCCTCCACCACCTAAGGGTGATCCCGTGTTCGAGCTTAAACCATTACCTGATACTCTTAAATATGCTTATCTTGATGAAAAGAAGATATATCCTCTTATTATTAGTGCTAACCTTTCAGAGCAGGAAGAGGAAAGATTATTAAAAACTCTGAAGAAGCACCGTGCTACTATTGGATATACTCTTGATGATCTTAAGGGCATTAGTCCCACTTTATACCAACACGAAATTAAATTGGACGAAGGCTCCAAACCAGTTAGAGATCATCAATGACAGTTAAATCCTAAGATGAAAGAAGTGGTAAGAAAGGAGATACTAAAGATCCTTGAGGCAGGTATAATTTATCCCGTCGCTGATAGTGATTGGGTAAGTCCTGTCCATTGCGTCCCTAAGAAGGGAGGTATCACTATTGTTCCTAATGATAAAGATGAATTTATTCCGCAAAGAATTATTACAGGTTATAGGATGGCAATTGATTTCCGTAAATTAAATAAAGCTACTAAGAAAGATCATTACCCTTTACCTTTAATTGATCAAATGCTAGAAAGACTATCCAAACACACACATTTCTGCTTTCTAGATGGTTATTCTGGTTTCTCTCAAATACCTGTGTCAGCGGAGGATCAATCAAAAACTACTTTTACTTGCCCTTTCGGTACTTTTGCTTATGGACTTATGCCTTTTGGTTTATGTGATGCACTTGCTACCTTTCAAAGATGCAAGATGGCTATATTCTCAGACTTTTGTGAAAAGATTTGTGAGGTATTCATGGATGAATTCTCCATTTATGGATCCGCTTTTGATGATTGCTTAAGCAACCTTGATCGAGTTTTGCAGAGATGTGAAGACACAAGTCTCATCTTGAATTGGGAGAAGTGCCACTTTATGGTTAATGAAGGCATTGTCTTGGGGCATAAAATTTCTGAAAGAGGTATTGAAGTTGATAAAGCTAAAGTTGATGCTATTGAAAACATGCCCTTTCCCAAGGACATAAAAGGTATAAGAAGTTTCCTTGGTCATGCCGGTTTTTATAGGAGGTTCATTAAGGACTTCTCTAAAATATCTAGGACTCTGACTAATTTATTGCAAAAATATATTCCTTTTGTCTTTGATGATGATTATGTAGAAGCATTTGAAATACTTAAGAAAGCTTTGATTTCTGCTCCTATTGTTCAGCCACCTGATTGGAATTTACCCTTTGAAATTATGTGTGATGCTAGCGATTATGCTGTAGGTGCTGTTCTAGGACAAAGAGTTGATAAGAAACTAAATGTTATTCAATATGCTAGTAAAACTCTAGACACTGCCCAGAGAAATTATGCTACTACTGAAAAACAATTCTTAACAGTTGTATTTTCTTGTGATAAGTTCAGACCTTACATTGTCGATTCTAAAGTAACTATTCACACTGATCATGCTACTATTAAATATCTCATGGAAAAGAAAGATGCTAAACCTAGACTCATTAGATGGGTTCTTTTGCTACAAGAATTTGATTTGCATATTATTGATAGAAAGGGAGCTGAGAACCCCGTTGCAGACAACTTGTCTAGGTTAGAGAATATTCTTGATGACCCACTATCGATTGATGATAGCTTTCCTAATGAACAATTAGCTGTCATAAATGCTTCTCTTACTGCTCCATGGTATGCTGATTATGCTAATTACATTGTTGCTAAATTTATACCACCTAGTTTCACATACCAGCAAAAGAAAAAGTTCTTTTATGATTTAAGACATTACTTCTGGGACGACCCACACCTTTATAAAGAAGGAATAGATGGTGTTATTAGACGTTGTGTACCTGAGCATGAACAGGAATAGATCCTACGCAAGTGTCACTCCGAGGCATATGGAGGACACCACGCTGGAGATAAAACTGCACATAAGGTATTGCAATCCGGTTTTTATTGGACTACTCTCTTCAAGGATGCCCGTAAGTTTGTCTTGTCTTGTGATGAATGTCAAAGAATTGGTAATATTAGTAGACGTCAAGAAATGCCTATGAATTATTCTCTTGTTATTGAACCATTTGATGTTTGGGGCTTTGATTATATGGGACCGTTTCCTGCCTCTAATGGGTATACACATATTTTAGTTGTTTTTGATTACGTTACTAAGTGGGTAGAAGCTAATCCAACTAGTAGTGCTGATCATAACACCTCTACTAAGATGCTTAAAGAATTTATTTTTCCGACGTTTGGAGTCCCTAGATACTTAATGACTGATGGTGGTTCACATTTTATTCATGGTGCTTTTCGTAAAATGCTTGCTAAGTATGACGTTAATCATAGAATTGCATCTCCATATCACCCACAGTCTAGTGGTCAAGTAGAATTGAGTAATAGAGAGCTCAAATTAATTTTGCAAAAGACTGTTAATATATCTAGAAAGAATTGGTCCAAGAAACTTGATGATGCATTATCGGCTTATAGAACTGCATATAAGAATCCTATGGGTATGTCTCCATATAAAATGGTTTATGGAAAAGCATGTCACTTACCTCTCGAACTTGAACATAAAGCATATTGGGCTATTAAAGAGCTCAATTATGATTTCAAACATGGTGGTGAGAAGAGGTTATTTGACATTAGCTCACTTGATAAATGGAGAACCCAAGCCTATGAGAATGTCAAGCTGTTTAAAGAAAAAGTTAAAAGATGGCATGACAAAAGGATACAAAAGCATGAGTTTAATGTAGGTGATTATGTGTTGCTATTCAACTCTCATTTAAGATTTTTTGCAGGAAAACTTCTCTCTAAATGGGAAGGCCCTTACGTTATCGAGGAGGTTTATCGTTCCGGTGCCATAAAAATCAAAAACTTCGAAGGCACAAATCCGAAGGTGGTGAACGGTCAAAGAATCAAACATTATATCTCAGGTCATCCTATAAATGTTGAAACTAATGTTTTTGAAACCGTAACCCCAGAGGAATACATAAGGGACACTTTCCAGAATGTTTCAAACTCCGAAAAGGAATAGGTATGTGGTACGGTAAGTAAACCAACTCCAAAATAGTTCTAATAGCAATTTCTCTCCGTTTTGGAATATTTAAGAAAATAGGAAAATAAGAAGTAGTCCGGGAAGGACACAAGGCATCCACGAGGGTGGAGGGCGCGCCCTACCCCACTGGGCGTGCCCCCCTGCCTCGTGGGCACCTCGTGTGCTCTTCGGACTCTGTTTTCTTGCACAATACTTCTTTCGGTCGGTAAAAATTCATTATATAATCTCCCAAAGGTTTTGACCACCGTATCACGCAAATATCCTCTGTCTTTATTTCGAGCTATTTCTGTCACAGATTTAGAGCAAGATGTCTTCTCAAGAGTCAGTCGGGGAGAGTCGGGTGTCTCACCCAATGCCAGGTCCAGGAGCAAACATCGATGCTTATTACTTTGGGCCATCAACGGAGGATGAGAGGGAGGCCGACTTGAAAAGGATAGATGCCATGGAGGAGGATCAAGAAGTTACCTCTCGTTTCCAAGCTGGATTCACAATAGGGGAACTACAGAGCTCAGCCATTCCAAACTTGGTCATCCCTTCCAATGTTAAATTTCTTTCTTATGAAAATATGAAAAAGAGTGTCACTTGTTCTCCAGCAGCTATGCAACATCCATGGGTGAAGGGAGCTTTAGCCATCTCGGGTAAGATCCGTAAGGAAAATATGGACCTCAAGCAGGAGGTCAATAAGCTCGAGGAGGAGAATCGTATCCTGAGGGGCATTATTGCCAAGAAGATCACGCCATCATCTCCGAAGAAGGAGACATAATCACATGGGTATGGGCACTCACCTTGGAAACTGCCAAGCTTGGGGGAGGTGCCCCGGTATCGTATCGCCATCACACTCCTATCTTTGTCGTTTTACTTAGTTCGATCCTTTTGGTAATATCTTGATCTAGTAGAATAAAGTTTTGGTATGAATTAGTCTTGAGTTTTGCTTTGTGATCCCTCTATGGAATCGAGTCAGTGAGCTATATATAATAAAGATTAGTGTTGAGTCAAGGGCTTTGCTATCTTGTTATGATCTTGAGAAAAGAAAAAAGAATAAAAAGAAATTTAGAGATCATATTGATCTTATGGAAAGTAATGACTTCACATATAAAGAGTATGGCACATAAAAGTTGTTGAGAGTTGGCAAACATAGTTTTGGTCATCGTTGCAATTACTAGGAAGTAATAAAGAAAGAGAGGTTCTCACATATAAATATACTATCTTGGACATATTTTATGATTGTGAGCACTCATTAAAGTATGCCATGCTAAAGAGTTGATGTTGGACAAGGAAGACAACATAATGGGTTATGTTTTCTCACATCCCAGTTAAAGTATACTGTCATGGATCATTCAAACATGTTGAGCTTGCCTTTCCCCCTCATGCTAGCCAAATTTGTTGCACCAAGTAGAGATACTAATTGTTCTTCCAAACATCCTTAAACCCAGTTTTGCCATGAGAGTCCACCATATCTACCTATGGATTGAGTAAGATCCTTCAAGTAAGTTGTCATGTTGCAAGCAATAAACATTTCTCTCTAAATATGTATGACTTATTAGTGTGGAGAAAATAAGCTTTATACGATCTTGGGTATGGAAGCAATAAAATCGACGGACTGCAGAATAAAGGTTCATATCACAAGTGGCAATATTAAGTGACGTTCTTTTGCGTTAAGATTTCGTGCATCCAACCATAAAAGCACATGACAACCTCTGCTTCCCTCTGTGAAGGGCCTATCTTTTACATTCTGCAAGAGTCAAGGTGATCTTCACCTTTCCCTTTTACATTTTGTCCTTTGGCAAGCACCTCATGTTGGAAAGATCTTGATATAAATATCCAATTGGATGTAAGTTAGCATGAACTATTATTGTTGACATTACCCTTGAGGTAAAACATTGGGAGGCAACACTATAAGCCCCTATCTTTCTCTGTGTCTGATTAAAACTCCATAACCATAAGTATTGCTTGAGTGTCAGCAATGTGAAAGACTAAATGATAGTTGAGTATGTGGACTTGCTGAAAAGCTCTTATATTGAATCTTTCCTATGTTAAGATAAATTGCAATTGCTTCAATGCCTGAGATTATAGTTTGTTAGTTCTCAATGAAGTTTCTAATTCATACTTGACATTGTGAAGATTATTACTTGAGTATAAGAAATCATATGATAAAAATTATATATGTTGTTGTTATAAGAATGATCATGATGCCGTCACGTCCGTATTTTATTTTATAGACACCTCTATCTCTAAACATGTGGACATATTTTTTGATATCGGCTTCCGCTTGAGGACAAGCGAGGTCTAAGCTTGGGGGAGTTGATACATCCATTTTGCATCATGCTTTTATATCGATATTTATTGCATTATGGGCTGTTATTACACGTTATGTCACAATACTTATGCCTATTCTCTCTTATTTTACAAGGTTTACGTGAAGAGGGAAAATGCCGGCAGCTGGGATTTTGGGCTACAAAAGGAGCAAATATTGGAGACCTATTCTGCACAACTCCAAAAGTCCTGAAACTCCACGAAAGTCATTTTGGGACTTAATAAAAATATCCAGCGGCAGAAACACCTGAGGGGGCCACCCACCACCCACAAGGGTGGGGGCACGACGCCCTACCCCCTCGGGCGCGCCCCCTGCCTCATGGGCCACCTGGCAGCCCTCCGGTGCCCATCTTCTGCTATATGAGGTCTTTTACCCTGGCAAAAATCATATGCAAGCTTACGGGATGAAACTCCGCCGCCATGAGGCGGAACCTTGGCGGAACCAATCTAGGGCTCCGGCGCAGCTGTTCTGCCGGGGAAATTTCCCTCCAGGAGGGGGAAATCATCACCATCGTCATCACCAACGATCCTCTCATCGGGAGGGGGTCAATCTCCATCAACATCTTCACCAGCACCATCTCCTCTCAAACCCTAGTTCATCTCTTGTATCCAATCTTTGTACCAAAACCTCAGATTGGTACCTGTGGGTTGCTAGTAGTGTTGATTACTCCTTATAGTTGATGCTAGTTGGTTTATTTGGTGGAAGATCATATGTTCAGATCCTTAATGCATATTAATACCCCTCTGATCATGAACATGAATATGCTTTGTGAGTAGTTACATTTGTTCCTGAGGACATGGGTGAAGTCTTGCTATTAGTAGTCATGTGAATTTGGTATTTGTTTGATATTTTGATGAGATGTATGTTGTCTGTCCTCTAGTGGTGTTATGTGAATGTCGACTACATGACACTTCACCATTATTTGGGCCTAGAGGAAGGCATTGGTAAGTAATAAGTAGATGATGGGTTGCTAGAGTGACAGAAGCTTAAACCCTAGTTTATGCATTGCCTCGTAAGGGGCTGATTTGGACCCACTTGTTTCAAGATATGGTTAGGCCTTAATACTTCCTTTGTAGTTGCGGATGCTTGCAATAGGGGTTAATCATAAGTGGGATGCTTGTCCAAGAAAGGGCAGTACCCAAGCACCGCTCCACCCACATATCAAATTATCATAGTAACGAACGCGAATCATATGAGCGTGATGAAAACTAGCTTGATGATAATTCACATGTGTCCTCGGGAGCACTTTTCTCATTATAAGAACTTGTCCAGGATTGTCCTTCGCTACAAAAAGGATTGCGCCACCTTGCTGCACCTTATTTACTTTCATTGCTTGTTACCCGTTGCAAATTATCTTATCACAAAACTATATGTTACCTACAATTTCAGTGCTTGCAGAGAATATCTTACTGAAAACCGCTTGTCGTTTCCTTCTACTCATCGTTGGGTTCGACACCCTTACTTATTGAAAGGACTACGATAGATCCCCTACACTTGTGAGTCATCAAGCCATCGCAGCTATGTTAGCTTTAAGGGGTTAAATGGGACAAAGGACACAGACAGTTTATACTGGTTCGGCCCCTTGCGGTGAAGGTAAAGGCCTAATCCAGTTTGAGGTGGTATTGCTTATGTCTCGATTACCAAGGAGCGAATACGCTTGACCTAGCTTTCGATCTCTTGTTTCTTGCCCTGAACCACCGCCGGGTCATCTCTTTATATACATAGGTTGACGCCCAGTGGATCACTGAGTTCCGGCCGGATCATAGACAACGTGTCCGGCTCGGTGACTAAACATACTTGCCTTACAATATAAGTCATACACGTATGGCGGTTTACCCTTATGGGCCCTAAGTCGCCCTTGGGCTTTATGCCCTTGCTTCATGAACCGCCTTCTTCGACATCATCATGGGCTTCGTATTGATGAACCGCCATAGGTATAACCCGGGCCCTCCTGGGTGGGTCATACCTAATAGTCATATCCCCAACATTAGGCCCCAGATTGATTTGAACTTGTTCATGTCAATCTTCAACACTTAGAAAAAATCCTTCCTTCTTCCTTTGTGCGAGATCTCATAACCCGCCAAAGACGTCATCTCCTGCGATTGTGGTAACCCACTGTGACATCATCTGTCGTCAATTTTACACAATATCCAATATATCTTAACAGATCCTTATCTTTAATAACCATCCTGAAAATCAAGGCATGCAAGCGGTTGGATAATCATTCTTTGGCCTCCTTGTTTTTCGCGCCCACCTGTTACCCTTCTCCTTATAACTAGGGCCGAACATCCCTTCTTTCATTCTCCCCTTTTCTCCTTCTCGTCTTCTACCTCTCTCCGCGGCACATCTGTACGCCTGAGCACCGCCGCCACCGCGAAGCTCATCGTCTTCCTCATCCTTGGTCGCTGCATCGACCTGAACGGGACCAGAGAAAACTGCAGCGCCTCTTCGTTGCTCCTCGGACCTGTAAGCATCTTATCCTCTCCTCTGTAGATCTTCATTAGGGATTCTGTAGTTCTTCGAGTTCTTCATCGTTCTTCACTGTACTTCTAGTTAGCCCTTATTTTAGATCCAAATATATCCCTTAAGACACGCGGAACCTGTTTCCACTCCTTGTGTTATCTCAAAACTTGCTTCACAGATGCAAAAATCTCGCCCTTGTGCTAGTTCCTCTGCTGCTGCGATATTTAGGTTTAGAATTTACTGCATTTTCTGAACTGCCACCGATCCAAAATTATAGCTTCAGGCTGTGAAATCTGTTTGTCCATCACTTAGCAAAAAATTTCTTCCTGATAGATCTCAATCTGGTCATGGCGGCTTACATCACCAGTTGTAGCTAGATTCAACACTTAGCAGATTTCACTCTTGATAGATATCAATCTGGTCATGGTGGCTTACATCACCAGTTGTAGCTAGTCATATATCATTAGGCCCCTTTTAAGCCGCCATTCTGAATATGTACTGTAGTGCTTTTCCTCCGGCTTAATGAATCAACTTAAATCGGCAGAATTGTTCTTTCTTTTAGGCTTATTTCTTCACAATGCCGCCAAAGACAGCCGCTTCATGTAAGTGGGTTCCCTCCATTGTCACTGAGGACACGCTCAAGGACTGTGAAAACCAGCTATCTACTAGAAAAAACTGTCATGCATTCTCGTGCCCCCAATCTAGAAGAAGAAAGACCTCAACCAAAGGATGATGAGGTCATTGTTTTTACGGGTCACATGAATCGGGGCATCTCATCGCCCGGTTCTAAATTTTTTCGAGATGTTCTGCACTTCTTTGAGCTTCATCCTCAAGACATCAGACCCAATTCCGTGTCAAACATCTGCAACTTTCAAGTTTTCTGCAAAGGATATCTTCAAGAGGAGCCCAGTGTTGAACTGTTTAGGGAATATTTTTATCTGAACCGCCAAAATGAGTTTACGAACGGACCTAGCTTTGAACTTGGCGGAATCTCAGTTCAATGAAGAGATGCTATCTTCCCCTATGCTCGCTTGCCGAGTCACCCCAAAGATTGGAACCAGACATGGTTTTATTGTAAAGATACCTCTCCGGCTGATGAGAACCCACTGCTAGGCTACCGTGCCCAGCGTCTTGACTCAAAACATCATCTTCCTGAGAAGCTTACCGCTGCGTAAAAAGCTCGCCCCCACCATTGCAAAGGTCAAGGCTCTGCTATGAAACGGTTTAGCTGGTATTGACTTGGTTCGATGCTGGGTTGCTTGGCAGATCAAACCTTGAGTCGCTGATCCGGCTTAATGTGTACCTACACGGGTGGTAAGAAGGATCCACTGCGCCACAGCTCCATGCATTTAACTGATGATGCTACCAATGAAATGACGAAGTCCCTTCTGAACGAAGATCCGGAAGACTGCAGCAAAGTAGTTCTGAACCCTTTTTGCAAACTTAACCCGCCACCAAATGTGAGTCTTTAAATTTCTTACTTTTACCTTCATCATTCAAATATTCTATTAACTCAACTTTAATGACTTTCATAGGCTGACTCCGATTTTTGGAAAAAGAAATACGACCATGAAGCTGCCAAAAAGGCCAGGGCTGCCAAGAAAGCCGCCAAGAAAAATGCCAAGAAGAATAAGAAGAAATTCAGCACTTCCGAGTTGTTTGAACTAAACGACAGCTCTGAGTCGGAGGTAGCTCTTGATTCTCTTGGCTCCTTTTGCAACTATCTTATTGACATTGATTATCATCTGGATGACATGGGGGCCAGTCAAGTTGGCGATGAAGAGGTAACTATCATTTCCTCCAACTCTGAGCCTTTGCAAAGACAGGAAATTCGAAGAGTAATCCGGAAAGTAAGATTTTCACACCCCTTAGCTCATCTGGATCCTCACTTTCTTTTGAAGCAACAATAGCACGAGAGCCGGCGACAGACTCGGACCAGCGGAGGTGAAAAATTATCTTCCGGCTTACGGAATACTCCAAGGAAACGTCAAAACAAGGTCATCCCAGATTTAATCTTATTTTATCCTCTGGTGGGTCTCATCCGCCGACCACTTAATTCTTCCGATTCAAATTACCAGGAGACCTCTCGCTCCTCTTCCGGCGAATCATCACAGTCCCATCTGCCTGCTTTTAAAACTGCTCCTGGGTAATAGCAAATTACTTATTATTTGCTTCCTCCTCAGGTTCTTATCTTTGTATTGACTTCTCATAACTCATGCAGTGGAAAAGCAAAAACGAGCAAGAAGGCAAAGGTGACTAAGCCGGCTGAAGACCCGAAAGTCAATGAACCAGAGCAACAAATTCTAGTAGCTGACACTTCCATCCCTCAACCAAAAGAACCGGTTCTTGATGTTCCACCAGTGATTCCTGACCCTTCTATTGACTAGACAAACAATGATCCTTTGAACACTGAATCATCAAGCCCAATTAAACCGGCTGAAACACACGCCGATGATGTGATGATTACCAGCACCGGCTTTAGAGAGTTGGGAAGGCCTACTGTCTTGGCCAAGCACTCCACCAAAGAAGAACATATTCAGAGGCGAAAAGTGAGATTTGACGTTCCCAACTACTCTTAATTGAGTGCTAGTGAAGTATTCTCTGGTTATCTCAATCAAGTGCACACCAGCCAAGATCTTGAAGTTGACATAGTGAAGCAGATGCATCAAAAATTTGAGGTATGAACTCCTTCTTTAATGAGTTTATGCATATCCTGTCAGCCCGCAAGTCTATAGTATATGATAGAATTGAATATGTTGTAGACTTGATAGAATCTTTCAAAATCCGGCTTACACCATCTGAGTTACAGTAGATCTTTAATGAGTAACACTACATCCATAGTCCCCAAGGGCTGGTTTAATCAGCTTGAATGAACCGGTCCTATTCATTGTTGTTTATGAATCAAAGCTTACTTGCGTAGCCCCCATGAGCCAGTTGTGTTTGTTCACAGCAGAACCAGGTCATCATAATATAATAGTAAAATGCAAGCAATATGCATTAGCCCCCCAAGTGCCAAGTACTGTTGCTTGCAAAGTGCTTGGAACTTAGTCGCATGAGCCATTGTATGAATAATTTTTTCGGTAGGTATTAGGCCCCAAGTGCCAAGTGTTGTTGCTTGCAAAGTGCTTGGGACTTCCTTTCTGCAACCCAAATATGAACATGACTTTAAACCGATGTATGTACAGGACACCACTGCTCAACTTCAATCGCAACTGACTGACGTGAAAGCTCGGCTGGAGCATCAAGAATCTGAGACCAGGAAGGCAGACTCAAAATTCCGGTTTAGCATGGGTGAAACTGAAAAACTGAAGACCAATTTTGAGGTTGAAAGAAATGCCTGGGCTGAAGAGAAAAAATTGCCTTGATACAGCAGGCTGAAAAAGCTAAGGCGGCTTTTCAGGAGGTGACTAATGATGATATAGACCTGGGGTAAGGTCATAGGCCTGACCTATACATCCTACCCAGGGCCACTACCCTAGAAGCAAAGAAACCCAAGAGATAACAAGGAGTGCCCAACAAAGGCATCGAGTGCAATCTACTCAACCAATCAATCACTCGAGTACCCCTCCTTGTTGATGTCACACGACTGAGGGAGTCCTGTATTAGGGGGTATCCGGACAGCCGGACTGTATACATCGTCCGGACTATTGAAGCGTGAAGATACAAGACTCAAGACTTCGGCCCGTGTCCGGATGGGACTCTCCTTTGTGTGGAAGACAAGCTTGGCGGTCCGGATATTGTGTTTCCTTCCTTGTAACCGACTCCATGTAAACCCTAGCCCCCTCCGGTGTCTATATAAACCGGAGAGGTTGGTCCTTAGAAGGCCGATCATAATTACAATCATACCATCATAGGCTAGCTCTTAGGGTTTAGCCTCTACGATCTCGTGGTAGATCTACTCTTGTACTACTCATATATTCAATATTAATCAAGCAGGAAGTAGGGTTTTACCTCCATCGAGAGGGCCCGAACCTGGGTAAACATTGTGTCCCTCGCTTCCTGTTACCATCATCCTAAGACGCATAGATCAGGACCCCCTACCCGAGATCCGCCAGTTTTGACACCGACATTGGTGCTTTCATTGAGAGTTACTCTGTGTCGTCGCTGCAAGGCTTGATGGCGCCTTCAATCATCGTCAACAACACGGTCCAAGGTGAGACTTTTCTCCCCAGACAGATCTTCGTGTTTGGCGGCTTCGCACTATGGGCCAATTCGCTTGGCCACCTGGAGCAGATCGACGACTATGCCCCTGGCCACCAGATCAGGTTCGGAAACCTGAACTACACGGCGGACATTCGTGGAGACTTGATCTTCGACGGATTCGGGCCTATCCAGGAGCACCGGACAGTCGCGACAAGCACAGCTTAGGCCTGCTGTCGGACAAAGCTCGGGGTATCACCCCCGCAATAGCCTCAGACCTAAATCTAGAGCAGGCTGCGCTACCTAAAGACGGAGGGCTGGACCCCGCCCCGCAGGCTGCACACTCATTGACGGTGGAGCCGAACACGGGTCTCACCTTTGTGGTGGCCTGTGACTCCGGACACCCGGATTCGCATCCGGATATTGGTTCCTGTCCACGCATTCCCGAGCCAGTCGAGCCAGGTTGGGCTCCGGTAATGGAGTTCACCGCTACGGATGTCTTCCAGCACTCGCCCTTTGGCGACACGCTGAACTCATTAAAAACTCTCTCTTTGACAGAAAATTCCGGGCCGAACTATGTCCGGCTCGAGTGGGAAGCAGGCGACGAGGAAATTCGTTACCCACCCACCACCCACTTCATAGCCAGGGTTGATGATTTAACCGACGTGCTTGACTTCGACTCCGAAGGCATCGACGGTATGGACGACGATGCAGGAGAAGATTCAGAATCTATGGGGTGCTGGACTTCCGCCTCGTCACATGACATATACATGGTGGATATGCCCAAGGAGGATGACGGCGACAATCTGGAAGATAAAACCTCCGGGCAAAAGCCAAAGCAACGGCGCAGACGCCGTTCCAAGTCCAGCAACAGTAAAAATAGCAACAAGAGCGCAAGAAGGATCGATACTCCGGTCAACCCCGAAGGTAACAACGACCATACAGAACCAGCGATGGAGCAGGATGAGCCAGGTCACGCCGAACACAGTTCGGAGCAGACGCCCGGTGACAATGATCCTGAAGGACGAGGTCATCAAACCGAACCAGCACAAGAACAAAATTCGGATGACGACGCGTTCATCATCCTGGAAATACGCGTGGAACGAGATAACCTCCACCGAACGCTTATGGCCACCGCAAGAAGTCTAAAGAAGCAGAAGCAACGGCTCATAGCCGCACAAGAAATGCTCAATCGCAGATGGAATAAAGTGCTAGACACTGAAGAAAGATACGGCAACGATCGCCATACAAAGAGCTATCCAAAACGCAAGCTACTGCCAGAATTCGACGACGAGGCCGCTCCACCAAAGAGTAACACGACCAGGAGGCAAGACATACCACTTCATAACCGCAACAAAGCGGCTACCGACGCCATGCACGATCTACGTGAGCACCTGGATAAGAAAGCTGGCGCAGCTAGCTCCATCTACGGATCTAAAGGACACACCCTGGCGAGGGACTATGGTTACCAAAACGATTATGCTACTCAAATACCAGTTCGGAATAAACACCGGACACAACAATAGCCAATGGCATGCCACAACACGTCCAGGCATAGAGGGGCTGCTCACCCCCTGTGCTTTACCGAAGAAGTACTAGACCATGAATTTCCGTAGGGCTTTAAACCTGTGAACATAGAGGCATACGACGGAACGACAGACCCAGGGGTCTGGATCGAGGACTTTATCCTGCATATACATATGGCTCGTGGGGATGACCTCCACGCCATCAAATACCTTCCCCTCAAACTAAAGGGACCAGCTCGTCACTAGTTGAAAAGCCTCCCCGAAAATTCAATTTCGAGTTGGGAGGAACTCGAGGATGCTTTCAGGGCCAATTTTCAAGGGACTTATGTCCGACCTCCGGATGCTGACGATTTAAGTCACATAATCCAACAGCCCGAAGAGTTTGCCCGCAAGCTTTGGAACAGATTCCTCACTAAGAAGAATCAAATTGTCGATTGTCCGGACACCGAAGCCTTAGCGGCATTCAAACACAGCATCCGTGACGAGTGGCTCGCCAGACACCTCGGCCAAGAAAAGACGAGGACAATGGCAGCCTTAACAAGCCTTATGACCTGCTTTTGCACGGGTGAAGATAACTGGCTAGCCCGTAAAGGCACCAGCAACCCCAACACATCTGAAATAAGGGATAGCAACGGGAAGCCACGGCGTAATAAAGACAAATGCCAAAACAAGGAAGAGAGCCCGGATAACACAATGGTTAATGCCGGATTCAGGGGCTCTCGACCTGATCAGCAAAAGAAGCCACCAAAAGGCAGTAAAGAGGGGCCGTCTGGTCTGAACAGAGTACTGGACAGACTGTGCCAAATTCATGGCACCCCCAACAAACCTGCGAACCACACGCACAGAGAGTGCTGGATCTTCAAGAAGGCCGGCAAATTAAATGTCGAACACAAGGGAAGGGAAACGCCAAGTGAAGACGAGGATGAACCTCGCCAGCCGAACACTGGGGGACAGAAGAAATTCCCGCCAGAGGTTAAAACAGTAAACATGATCCACGCGACTCACACATTCACGAGAAGGCACGAACGCGTGCATAGAGACACGCATGATATAGAGCCCATTGTACCCACACCTAACTACTGGATGTCTTATCCGATCACCTTCGATCACATGGACGGCCGAACTAGTATTTGGCGCGGACGATCAGAGGCCTTGGTGCTTGACCCAATAATCGACGGATACTGTCTCACCCGTGTCCTCATGGACGGATGCAGCAGTCTCAATTTAATATACGAGGACACTGTCTGCGAGATGGGGATAAACCCATCCAGAATTAGCCAAAGCAACACCACCTTTGAAGGGGTGATACCAGGCGTTGAAGCCTACGACAGGGGCTCCATCATGCTGAAAGTAACATTTGGCTCCCCAGGCAACTCCAGAAGCGAAGAACTACCCTTCACCATCGCACCCTTCCAAAGCGGCTATCATGCATTGCTTGGAAGAACGACCTTCACCCGCATCAATGCATTGCCGCACCATGGCTACCTTACACTCAAGATGCCCGGTCCACGTGGCGTCATAACCGTTAGCGGAATCACAGAGCGCTCTTCACGCGCAGAGGAACACGTGACGGCCCTGGCGGCCAGACTATAAGCGGCCTCCAATATCAGAAAATATGACTGGTCATTAAGACCACAGACACGGTTAGACGAGTCCGGTAGCCCGGAAAAAATTGAACCAGGGCACCGTATATGTAATCCCATAGCAGACACCAGGGGCTATAAATATTTAATACAGCCCCACACTTGGCTCAACCTTATTGGCAGGCCAACATCTTACACTTTTACTATCCATCGCATACTTACGTTGTACTCTCCTACGAGTTCTCTTTTTTGACAGACAACGTTCGCACGATACCCTTCCAGGATACGGCACAACGGAGACAAAGGCGCAGACGTGCAGCAGGGCCCTGTTCAATAGGTTTCTTTTTAGATTAAGCCCCTGTGTAAACCTTTTCTATTGCCTCTTGTTGTTTAACCATCCCATGGGTTCCATACCCACAGAGGATATTGCCGTTATTGGCATTTCGCCACGACAGATTAAAGCACGTACCTGGAAACACAGGGTTTATAATAAATGAGCATTCTTGAGCCCATCTTCTGTTATAAAGTCCAAATACCTTCGGGAGTGTTCGGCGTCACGAGTTTGGCCTTATATGCATCAGCTCCGAATCATGTCTTTGGTCAAATGTTGGGTTTGCCCGGCTCCTGGGTTTGCCGCCTTACGTTCCGTCATTATCAGCTAAGGCGGCCAAAGGAGAACTACTGCGATTGTGCCCTGGTTATTCCGGATGAGCACCTCAGTAGAGAAAGCCGAAAACTGACTGTCATGATACAATCAGAGACTGATCAACCACTCGAAGACTCACCCGAATCTTTAGGATTCCTCCACATTAACGAAGGGCCATTTCCCGGTCATGTACATACGCGCCCGTATTCGGATGCACGCGAAGGTACCAGGGGCTACATAGTAGCCCCAACGTTAGACTCCCATGGCTAAGCGAAAGTGTTACAACTATATAGTCCGGTTGCCTAGTTCGACATGCGATCACCTCCTTAATGGACCAAGACGTTGGATCAAGTGTGATTAAGCATATTTTTCGCGAACACCCCCGCATTGTATGCGTGGGGGCTGAAGCCAACGACTGCTAACTTTCGGATTACATATATATATATATATATATATATATATATATATATATATATATATATATATATATATATATATATAAACGGCCGCACAGGGGACACAATCATATTTTCAGGCAGTATAAATATAGCCTCATAATCAAAATGGACATTGTTTTTACAATGATTCGATTCATCACTCGAACAAGACATTCTTCAAGCACTGCGCCTCTATTACGCGGGCACCTTCTGTGACCTGCGCCAAGTAGTGCTCAGCCGGATATTGGCCCCCCGCCGGATCCTGGGTCGCTATAATGGTGGCCTCCATATCTATCCAGTAGGCTTTAACGCGGGCAAGAGCCATTCGTGCACCCTCTATGCATGCCGACCTCCTCATGGCGTCGATCCGAGGCACGGCCCCAAGGAATTGTTGCACCAAGCCAAAGTAACTGTCCGACTTAGGCCCCTTCGACCAAAGATGGTCTATTACAGACCGCATTGCAAGCCCGGACAGCCTATGAAGCTCCGCTACAGCAGCCATCGTTTCATTTAACGACAGCGGGCGAGTGGGAGCATTGAATTGCGACCAGAAAGCTTCTCCACTTCCTTATCACCTTCATCCTCGAAGAACTTGGCAGCGTCAGCTGTACTATTCGCCAAGTCCGCATATGCGTCTGTAGGACTCCAGCGTCCATCCAGGGGAGCATACTTCGGATCCAAAAACTTCGTCCGCAGTAAGTAGGAGCCCCGAGCCACGATTTTGTCGGCCTGTTGGAGCTCCTCCCGCATACCCCGAATCTCGGCCCGCATCTCCTTGGTGGCATTAAGTGCCTTGTCCAGCTCGGCCGAGCTAGCCTTACTCTCCTTTTCAAGGAGTACATACCGGTCGGCGGCATTTTTCAACTCCACAGCCATTGCGGCTATCTTTTCCTTGCTTCGGCGATGAGCAGCCTGTTCGGCTCTCAATTCTTCGGCCGCCTTTAGGGAAGCCGCGTTGCTATCCCGAGCTTGTTCCTTGGTCTGAGCAAGTTCCGCCCTGAGGGCCTCCACGGTAGCAGCACCATCTGAAGTACAAACATGTTGCATTAATATTACGCCCCTCTCATATTTTCCTATACAACATAATAAGGAAAGCAGAGCACATACCCTATGACTCGTCCAGCCGCTTGTTCACCAGCGTGATATCGACATTGATAGATCTGATCTGCCTCCTTAGTTCGGCAACTTCAACAGACTGGTCGGCTGTCGGATCCTTAGACACCTACGCACATGTACAGCGCAGCCATTACTATATGATCCCCCGTTTGCCGCCTATGGCGGGCAACCAGAGTCTCAGGGGCTACTATCCATATGGAGCACACCTAGCGTGTGCCTCGCAGCCAAAAAAATAAGTGCATTTTTTACTACATACCTCAAAGCCTCTGAGCAGGCTCGTAAATGCCTCATTCAAACCGCTTGTAGCGGATGAAATCTTCTTAAGCACCACGCTCATTAATGAGCGGTGCTCCACCGAGAGCGCAGCTCGCTCTAGAAGACCTGTCAGTATGTCCGGCCGGACATCGAACTGTGCCGGACCCTTGTGACCGCCCCGCGTGGGAGCCAAACGCTCCGGGCTTAGGGTGGCTGACGTATTAGTTTCCGGCTTCGGCAGAACCAGACTCCTCCGTGACGACACCTCCATGTCACCCGCTTCATGGGGCGGGAGGTGGGTGGGGTCTCGCTCTCCATCATCTCCGAAGGAAGATCCCCCGAAGACGAACTCTGTTGAGAAGAGCTGCTAGCCAGACTGCAAAAGACGAATCCTGGTTTGGGATCTCAGAGAAACACCGTACCTTCGAATTAACGATTAAGTTACAGCTCGGCGGAGGGCTGGCCCATTGGTGGGCACGACGCGGTGAGGGTGCCCATCATGGCAGAGTCCCCTTGCTTGGGCATCTCTGTCTCCAAGTCTTCGGAGGCGGCCCTTTTCTTCCCGCGCGGGGAGGTGGCCTTGGATTCCCCTCGCCGACTATCCTCCTGTGGGGAGAAATCAATTCCCCCGGTCCGGATGCGTAGTGTGTGAAGTTCGTCTTTGCTGCCCTTTCCTTCGCCTTTCCCTGAGGGCATTTTGCTAAGTACCCGACCAAGCATCTTGGCAACGGTTGGACCCGGCGAGCCTTCAGGAAATAGCGCCGGACACCTGATTCTCTCCGCTTTGTTGAGCCATTCCTGGCCACGGAGGGTTTTCAGAACAATGGTTATGGCAAATATAAACAGAGTGTCCGGCTTTAAGGTTACTTACTTGGGTATCTAGGTGATTGCAGCTTAGGCCCGCATCCTCGATGGTGTCCGGACACTTTACTTGCGGTCCGAAGAATAATTTACACATCCCTTCGAGCTTCAGGCCGAAGAAGTGATTAATAGTCCGTGGACCCTCCGGATTGAATTCCCACATCCGGAGAGGCCGACGTTTGCACGACAACATCCGTCGGATTAGAATTACTTGAATTATGCTGACAAGATTTGTGTCCCTCTCGATAAGCTCCCGGATACGGCTCTGCAGTATTGGAACATCACTGGAGGGCCCCCAATTCCGTCCTACGTCGGTCCATGACGCCAACTGTGACGGAGGGCCCGAGCAGAACTCGGGGGCGGGTACCCACTTTGTGCCTCTGGGAGCCGTAACATAAAACCACCTCCATTGCCATACATCGGATACTTCCGGGAAAGAACCTTCTGGCCATGGGGCGTCGGCGTTCCTGCTTATTATGGCACCTCCGCACTCCACATGTCGCCCCTCGATCATCTTCGGCTTTACATTGAAGGTCTTGGGCCATAAGCCGAAGTGTGGAGTGACGTGGAGAAAAGCCTCGCACACTATAATGAACGATGAGATATGGAGGATAGCGTCCGGAGCCAGATCATGAAAATCCAACCCATAGTAAAACATGATCCCCCTCACAAAAGGGTCAAGGGTGAGGCCCAGCTCGCGTAGGAAATGAGGGACAAACACAATGCTCTCATGGGGCTCCGGTGTAGGGATAACCTGCCCTGGAGCAGGAAGCCTGTGCTGGATATCGGCGGTCAGGTATCCGACCTCGCTAGGCCTCATAATGTCCTCCTCTTGGATCGAGGAGGCCACCCACCAGCCTTTAGGGTTGGATCCGGACATATTGGAGGATTTGAGGTGTTGGAGCTTAGGTCTTGGGTGTTGGAGCTCGAGGCGTGAGAAGATGCAAGGGAGGTGGAAAAGAGGCATAGGCCTTGATCCCTTTATAAAGGGGGCGAATACCAAGAGTCCTTGGCGTGACTGCTTGAGACTTATCCAAAAATACACAGAGTCATACCAAGGGTGGTCGTGGGGTTACGCATGCCCATACTGATGGAAGATCCCGTAATAAGAGGAACATGATCTCTTCCTCGATAGGACGTGCCAATAAAACCGCCTCACAGCGCGAGTCGAGGTGGGGCGAGAAGCACCGGTTCGTGTTGAACTGGGCCACGATGCGAAGGCACGATGTACGAAGATTGCCAGCGGATCAGATTTACGCTATGTTCCCTACAATGGTGTGTAAGAATCCCCTCGTGGATCCGGACACGATCTAAGTGTTCAATAATTACTTTGGAGTATTCGGAGAAGGAACCCGCCTTGCAATGCCGAAGACAAGACTGCGCGCCGGACTCATTGTCATTGAAGCCTGGTTCAAGGGCTACCGAGGGAGTCCTGGATTAGGGGGTATCCGGACAGCCGGACTGTATACATCGTCCGGACTATTGAAGCGTGAAGATACAAGACTCAAGACTTTGGCCCGTGTCCGGATGGGACTCTCCTTTGCGTGGAAGACAAGCTTGGCGATCCGGATATTGTGTTTCCTTCCTTGTAACTGACTCCATGTTAACCCTAGCCCCCTCTTGTGTCTATATAAACCAGAGAGGTTGGTCCTTAGAAGGCCGATCACAATTACAATCATACCATCATAGGCTAGCTCTTAGGGTTTAGCTTCTATGATCTCGTGGTAGATCTACTCTTGTACTACTCATATCTTCAATATTAATCAAGCAGGAAGTAGGGTTTTACCTCCATCGAGAGGGCCCGAACCTGGTTAAACATTGTGTCCCTCGCTTCCTATTACCATCAGCCCAAGACGCAGAGATCGGGACCCCCTACCCGAGATCCGCCGGTTTTGACATCGACAACGACCAGTCAACCACTCGACCTACTGAAGACCAGGAGTTGACCAGAACTGTAATGGTCAGGCGTTCACTCCATAGTCTTTAAGATCATTAAAAGTCCTTTATGGTTGGCGTTATCAGTAATGTCCCCTCTTTATGTACATTGAACTCTTGGTAACGGGGGATGCCCGGGGTCCTGGCGCACTCTATATAAGTCACCCCCTCCTCTGGCACAAGGGATCGCACCCCCTGTAACACACACTCATATAATCCAGTCGACTGCCTCTGGGCACCGAGACGTAGGGCTTTTACCTCTTCCGAGAGGGGCCTGAACTTGTAAACACTTGCGTACAATCTTGCCATAGCTAGGACCTTGTCTCCTCATTCGTACCCCCTATACTTACTGTCAGACTTAGTACCACGACAGTTGGCGCCCACCATGGGGCAAAGCGTCTCAGCGACTTCCGGCGAGGTTGCATTTTTTCCGATCTTCATCAGCATGGTTTCCAGTGGCGGTTTGGTCATGGGCCGCTAGTTCCGACTCGTCGCGCTCACTTTCGTTGCCGATGACTCCGCCTGGCTCTAGGAGGCCCCCTCGATGTCGAGGCTCTCCCAGCTCGTGGTTCATCGCACTTTCGCGCGAGTGCCTGCAACGTCCTCCTTCGGGAGCCGTCTTCCCCGTACCAGTCGGTCATCATGTCATCGTCTCACTCTGCTAGACGCTGCCGCAAGCAGTCTGGGAATTTGTGACTCTAGCGGTGGGTGAGACACGCGGTGGCTCGTCAGGTCTTCACCCCCCAAGTCGCAGCGATCGAGCCCAACATGTTTTCTCGTGGATCGGTCGACCTGTCGACTGATTTTGCAGATGCCTTTTCCGAGAGCAGGAGTTGTGACCCTGCGGCGGAAGTCCTCATGGTCGACTCCCATTCCAGTGATGGCGGCAGGAGCGGTAGCCCGTCACTTGACCATGAAGAATTTCAGCCCCAACCTCTCAGCTCGCAGCAGAGGGAGGAGCTGCATCGTCACAACGTGGAGGCTCTCTAGACCCCCATCGTAGGGAAACACTGAGGCTCGGGCCTTGGAGGCAGTGCGCCTGGCCACTCTGGCTGAGCGCACTTGTCGAGAGAATCTCCAACATTCTCTCGACGAGCGCGCTCATCGACTGATCCCCGAGTCCAGTCGACGTCCGCGGCAATTGTTTCCACCAGAAACTCGGGTATTCCGTACACCGATTCAGAATTTGGCAGCCGCTGAACGTATTGCAGATTCCATTCAGTCGTCTCGTTCGGAGGCTGGAAGAAGCTTGGAACAGATCAAAACGCTGCTCCGAGCAGCGGGAGACCAGAACTCTGTTGTGTCCCAGTCGCGGAACAGAATCCACAGCAGATCAGTAAGAGCAGATACCGTTCAGTTGGCACACAGTCCTAGGTCCCCTTTGCAGCATGGAGGTCATGATCACCACCAAGATCGGTACCTGGGGAGATCTCACGGAGAATACGATCGTGAGTACGCCCGCGACAACTACAGTCAAGCGCCTTTGCCCCTTCCGAGGGACGGGTCATACGCGCCCCGGCACAATGACGACAGGTGTCCATACGGGAACGACCGCAGAGTTCCAGTCGACCCAAGAGACCCGTCTTCGACGCAAGGTTCGTCTTTGTGCAGGGTTTGGTCGACCGGAACAGAGCATACAGAGAAGGGATGGATCGAGACAGACCCAGTGGAGGCAGAGTCCATGTTTCCAGCCCAGAGTGTTTTGGAAGAGCCATTAGAGCCGCTGAGATTCCTCATAACTTCAGGCTAGCAACTGGCGTCAGTAAGTTTACAGGTGAGTCGAAGCCCGATACTTGGCTCGAAGTCTACCGATTGGCTGTGCACATTCGTCACGGCAGCGATAAGGTGGCCATGAAGCACCTTCCTCTGATGCTTGAAGGTTCTGCCAGAGCTTGGCTGAATCAATTGGCCCCTGGGAGTATTTTGAGTTGGGATGAGTTAGACCGATTGTTCACCAGAACGTTTGACGGCACTTGCAAGAGACATGCTGGTCTACCGGAGCTGCAGCATTGCGTGCAGAAACCGAATGAAACCATGAGAGACTATATCCATAGATAGATCACTCTGCACACACAGTGGAGAATGTGTCAGATCACCAAGCAGTCTGTGCCCTCAAGGAAGGCGTTCGCTACGGAGAGCTCAATCTGAAGTTCGGTCGGACTGGAGATATGTCTTTGACTCAGATGATGGAGATTGCCACCAAATATGCTAACGGCGAAGAAGAAGACCGACTCAGGAGTGGCAAGAACAAAATAGTCACCTAGGACATCGGGGGAGGAAATTCCAGTCGGAAGCAGAAGCGAAAGGCTGAGGCAGCAGGTCCTGCCGAGGCAGCAGTGTTGAATCAAGGAAAGTTCAAAGGGAAACCTAAAGGGCCCTGGACTCCCAAGAAGGTGAAGGTCCAAGAAGGAAATGATGTGATGGATTTGCCGTGTCATATTCACACCAAGAAGGATGAGGAGGGGAACCTGATTCTCCCCAAGCATACAACTCAACAACGTCGACTCCTAATCTAGAACATCCGAGAGAGTAAACCCAGTGATAGGGACAAAGGGCCTGAGAAGGAAGAAGAGGATAAGGACGATGCCGATGGTTATCCCAATGTCAATGCCACCTTGGTGATTTTTGCTGATATCAAGAGCAAAAGTCGCCTGAAGGTCATTAACAGAGAGGTAAACATGGTTGCTCCGACAACACCAAGGTACCCGAAGTGGTCAAACCCCCCCCCCCATTACATTCGATCAGTCCGACCACCCGGCACGCGTAGCTACCCCTGGGCGGCAAGCGCTGGTGGTCGACCCAGTCGTGGGAGGCACCCGACTGACTAACGTCTTGATGGATGGTGGTAGTGGCCTGAATATTCTGTATGATGAAGCTCTCAAAGGAATGGGCATTCCGATGTCCAAACTCAGCGAGAGCAACATGCGGTTCCATGGAATCATACTAGGAAAGGAAGCCGAATCACTTGGCCAGATCACGCTCGACGTGGTTTTCGGCGACGAGAAGAATTTCCACAAGGAGAAGTTGACGTTTGAGGTAGTGGATTTCCAGAGTGAATATCATGCCATTCTGGGCAGACCTGCTTATGCTAGCTTCATGGCTCGACCGTGCTATGTTTATCTCAAGATGAAGATGCCTGGCCCTAGAGGCGTAATAACGGTTTTCGGTAACCGTCAGAGAGCTGAATATTGTCTTCAAGATGGGGCAAAGATAGCAGATGAGCAGATGGCAGCAATAGAGTTTCAAGAATACTAGAAGATCGCAGATCCGAGTGATTTGCTCCGTGCTAAGAGGCCTGCCTCCGAGTCTGCATTTCAGTCGGTCGGCGAGACCAAGCCAGTTCACGTTCACCCGACCGATCCCAATGCTGCTCCGACCCATATCTCGACGACACTCGACAACAAATAGGAAGAAGCGTTCATCCAGTTCCTCCATGAGAACTGGGACATCTTTGCATGGAAGCCATCTGACATGTCGGGTGTACCCAGGGAGCTGGCTGAGCACCGTTTGCGAGTCGACCCAAAAGTTAAACCTGTTAAGGAGCATCTCCGTCGGTCCGCCACAGAGAAGAGAGAGGCCATTGGCGAGGAGGTGGCTCGGCTCCTAGCGGCTGAGTTCATCCGCGAGATATACCACTCCGAGTGGCTCGCCAATGTTGTTATGGTTCTCAAGAAAGATAAATCACTTCGAATGTGTATTAACTTCAAGCACATCAATCGCCTGCCCGAAAGATCATTTTCCTTTGCCCCGCATCGACCAGATTGTCGAGTCAACTGCGGGATGTGAACGACTGTCCTTCCTGGACGCTTATTCCGTGTACCATCGGATCCGACTGTATGGACCCGATGAGATAAAAACGGCTTTCATCACCCCGTTCGGGTGTTTTTGCTATGTTACTATGCCCTTCGGCCTCAAGAATGCTAGTGACACATTCATGCGCATGATTCAGAAGTGCCTGCTCACTTAAATTAGTCGGAATGTGGAAGCATAAATGGATGTCATAGTGGTTAAGTCACGCAAAGGTTCTAACCTGCTGACTGACCTTGCTGAAACCTTTGCCAACCTGAGAAGGTATGATATCAAGCTTATTCCATCAAAGTACACATTTGGAGTCCCAGGCGGAAAGTTACTTGGTTTTCTTGTTTCCAAACGAGTGATCAACGCAAACCCAGAGAAGATTGGCACAATCCTCTGAATGAAATGCCAAGTGCATGTGCATGACGTTCAGAAGCTTACTGGTTGTTTGGTTGCTTTGAGTCGATTCATCTCATGCCTCAGTGAAAAGGCACTACCTCTTTACCGACTGATGAAGAAATCTGACAAGTTCGAGTGGAATGATGAAGCTGAAGCAGCATTTGAGGAGCTCAAAGCCCTACTTTCCACCCAGCCGGTGCTAGCTGCTCTGGTTAGCAAGGAGCCTCTACTGCTTTACATCGCAGCCACATGACAAGTTGTTAGCACAGTGCTCACGGTGGAGCGGGAAGAAGAAGGCAAGGCCTTCAAAGTTCAGTGCCTATGTATCACATTTCAGAAGTCTTAACCCCATCCAAGCAGAGATATCCTCACTATCAGAAGCTTGTTTATGGGATTTACCTGACCACGCAGAAGGGTTGCACATTATTTCTCCGATCACTCAATTTCAGTCGTCAGCAATGCTCCATTGTCAGAGATGCTGAATAACAGGGATGCAAATGGTCGAGTGGCAAAGTGGATGATTGAACTTCTTCCTTTGGATATCAAATTTGAGGCCAAGAAGGCCATTAAGTCTCAAGCAATTGCAGATTTCCTCGCAGAGTGGACAGAGCAATAGCCGATTCGAATTCAGTCGGAACATTGGACCATGTTCTTTGATTGATCCAAGATGTTAAATGGCTCTGGTGCAAGAGTGGTCTTAGTGTCCCCACGAGGAGACAAGCTCAGTTATGTCCTCCAGATTCACTTTGATTCTTCAAACAATGAAGCTGAGTATGAGGCACTATTGTATGGGTTGCGTATGGCCATTTCACTCTGTGTCCGGCGCTTGATGGTTTATGGCAACTCAGACTTAGTGGTTAACCAAGTAATGAAGGAATGGGATGTCAGGAGGCCCGCAATGACAGGTTACTGCAATGCAATGAGAAAGCTAGAGAAGAAGTTTGAGGGCTTAGAGATCTACCACATACGACGAATCAAGAATCAAGTTGCTGATGATCTGGCGAAGATAGGTTCCACTCGGGAGCCTATTCCCAGCAATGTGTTCTTGGAGCATCTCCATACCCCGTCAGTGCAAGAAGATCCCTTTAAGGAAGAGCCCCCGCAACCAATAAGTTCAACCAACCCGACTGAGATCAAGGTTCCAGGCGTGGTCGACCTGATCATGGAAGTCCTGGTGGTCACGCCTGATTGGACAGTAGCATACATTGCGTACATTCTCAGAAAGGAACTCCCAGAGGATGAAGATGAGGCTTGCCAGATAGTCCATCGATCGAAAGCCTTCATCGTGATGAAAGGGCGGCTTTACAGAGAAAGTGTCACAGAAGTGGCCCAACGCTGCATCACCCCGGAAGAAGGTCGAATGATCCTAAACGACATCCACTCGAGGACCTATGGTCACCATGCGTCCTCTCGGGCCATCATGGCCAAAGCATACCGAGCGGGATTCTATTGGCCTCGAGCAAATGAGATGGCAAAAGATATAGTTGATAAGTGCGCAGGTTGCCAGTTCTACTCCAACATGTCTCACAGACATGCATCTGCCCTGAAGACTATTCCACTCGTCTGGCCGTTTGCAGTCTGGGGATTGGATATGGTTGGGCCCTTCAAGACTGGAGCGTGTGGTTTCACCCATTTACTCATAGCAGTCAACAAGTTCACCGAGTGGATCAAAGCCAAGCCCATCAAAAACCTTGGAGCAGGTACTGCCGTCAGTTTCATCAGGGAGTTGATATTCAGATATAGAGTTCCGCACAACATCATCACAAATAACGTCTCCAACTTTCATTCCGATGAGTTCAAGGCGTTCTACACTTCCCAAGGCACCCGGGTCAACTATGCGTCCGTCGCACACCCACAGTCGAATGGACGGGCAAAAAGAGCGAATGGTTTAGTCCTTCAAGGGTTAAAGCCTCGACTGATGCGTGGTCTTAAGCATGCTGCTGGAGATTGGGTGACCGAATTGCCATCGGTCCTATGGGGACTGAGAACGACGCCCAACCGGTCGACTGATCGAACCCCTTTCTTCCTGGTGTACGACGCCGAGGTTGTGCTTCCCAGTGACTTGCTCAATGCTCCCCGAGTGGAACTATTCTCAGAAGCTGAATCAGACCAAGCACGCGAAGACACGGTCGATCTCCTGGAGGAAGAGCGCGAGATGGCTTTGGTTCGGTCGACCATATATCAGCAAGATCTGCGTCGATTACACACTCACAATGTCAGAGGTCGAGCATTTCAAGAAGGAGACCTTGTGCTCCGTGTGGTTCAAAAGCGACCTCACAAACTCGCTCCGGCCGGGGAAGGTCCCTTCATCATCACCAAGGTGCTTCACAATGGAGCGTATCACATTTACAACGTTGCCAAGAAGATGGAAGAGCCACGCGCATGGAACGCAGAGCTGCTTCGTCCTTTCTATACCTAAAATCACTCGACCCGACGAGTTGTAATAAAAGGACTTCAATTTGTTTTCCAAAGACAAGTTTTTTAAAGTATCTTAATGATTGGTTTCTCGTAATCACTTGTGCCCAAATCCCCCAATGGGTGGCTTAGCTACGAACCTGATTCACCTAAGTTAAAAAACATTCCGAGTGGAGAGCAATCCTCCCACTAGGGGGCTTAGCTTCGACCCCGTAATTGCCTAAGTTAAAAAACATTTCGAGTGGAGAGCAATCCTCCCACTCGGGGGCTTAGCTGCGACCCTGTAATCGCCCAAGTTAAAAAAACATTCCGAGTGGAGAGCGATCCTCCCACTCGGGGGCTTAGCTGTGACCCCCTAATCGCCTAAGTTAAAAAACATTTCGAGTGGAGAGCAATCCTCCCACTCGAGGGCTTAGCTGCGACCCCGTAATTGCCTAAGTTAAAAAACATTCCGAGTGGAGAGCAATCCTCCCATT